>NW_019384572.1:10816-15546 GCF_000671375.1 Centruroides sculpturatus | reverse complement strand
GATAAGGATGTACGGATAGTTTACAAACGTAATCCCACCGTATACAGGCTCTTAAGGAACGATAAAGGCAATTACGAACGCAGCGCAATGGCAGGGGTGTACTCTATACCATTAAAAGACCGTAGATTTAACACCAATCTAGTGTACATAGGGGCAACCTTAAGAAACTTAAAGAAAAGGATTGCTGAACATAAGCAATCAGTCAATAAAAACATAGACTCTACGGTGCTTGCGGCCTTTGCCAAGCAGCAGAATATCGAAGTCTTTTGGGATCGGGCGTCGATCATTAAAGCCACAAAATCCAGGCAGGCTGTGAAACATCTGGAAAAACTAGAAATTCACAAGGCGCAAATGCACACAAGCTGTATTAATCATAGGGATGCTGACGGATTATCGTCGGCATGGAAATCCTTCTACGATGAGTGACGTAATTTATGTAAGCGGGAAGATTATATAAGATAATTTTTATTGGATGCATATAATTTATTTTATTTCTTTTATAATTCTTAAGATTATTTAAACTTGGTAAATGTTAACATATTTACATATATTTATGTAATCGCTTTTTGAATTTTGTTTTACGTAATTTTTGAATTTCTTCGTTCGATTCACAAATGTTAACTGATGATGATCGCTTAAAGCGTTCGAAAGCATTTTTAAATATTAAAAAACGATTTGCTGGATGTTTAAAGGTGTTGATCTTCTAATGACAGCACTTTGCATTTCTTTCATTTTTTTGGATAATTTCAAACAAACTAAAATGATAATAATAAAAATAAAGACACTGAGTTCAGCGTTACATGCATACATTTTTTTATTGCAAGCACTTTTGACAAACCTATAGTCGTCGTCCTCAGGCGAATACAAATATTTTCCAAAAAAATTAAACAGAAATAATCTGATGTAGAATAGAACGCATAAAATATAAGTTGAAACTTTGTCAAAGCCGTTAAAACAAAGTTTCAACTTATATTTTATGCGTTCTATTCTACATCAGATTATTTCTGTTTAATTTTTTTGGAAAATATTTGTATTCGCCTGAGGACGATGACTATAGGTTCGTCGAAAGTGCTTGCGATAAAAAAACGAATGCATGTAAAGCTGAACGCAGTGTCTTTATTTTTATTATTATTATACATTAATTTGGCGTGATAGTCATCCTATTGAAAACTAAAATTAATTTCCTTTGCAGCTAGACTAATTCATTAACACCTGCACCTAACTTCAAGAGTGGGAGAAGTGCCCGAGTGGGTTCGAACAAGAAGTTTAGACTAATATATTCACAGAAGTGGTTGCTCATTACAGTTGTTATAAGTTGTTTCTGACCAAAAATCAATGTCTGCAATCGCGTTACACAGGTGATCATTTAATACAGGTAACTTACTTATACGAAGGCTCTATGTATAAACTATTCTGTGCCAGAAATTTTTGCCCATTTTGACAGGTGTCCATCAAATGCAGATGGTTGCCTAAGCAGTTTTTACTATATACATATATACATTAGTANGTTTATTCTCTTGTTCTGTTGTCTATTAAAAGTCGCACAAACTCGAGACAAATACACCATAGTAAATAAAATGGAAATAATTTAATGTTCCTTGGGCGGCCCGGTACCATTTGATCCACGGACTGGTACCGGTCTGCGGCCCGGGAGGGTTGGGGACCACTGGTCTACAAGAAACAAACGTATTTTTATTGTCTGATAACAATAAAACATTTTGTCTTAGAAATTGTGTTATAAAATTTACTTTTGTATTTTATTTAAACATAATATTTTAATAATTAACTTATTGAAGTTTAATTGTTTTCATATACTTTTAATATTTTATTTTTAGAATATGATGTATATTTACAGAAATTTAAAGAACAAGTTGCAATTAAAAATAATGATAATTAATGTGAATAATGGAATGTCAGTAGATGACATCTGGAATGATGTCGTATATAGGAATAAAAGTACAATGTTATGCAATGTGGGATGATTGTTACTGTGATTGATGCAAAGTGAATGTATTGAGAAAAATTAATTCTGTTGCAAATTATATTTGTATAAGTTNAAAGTTTCTACAATTTTTTCGCTACGTTATAGGAATTGTCGTTATAGGAACGTACGTTATAGGGGGGGTCGACTGTATATAGTAAAACCTGTCTATGACAACCACACATGGTTCCTTTCAAAAAGTAGTCTTTTAGACAGGTGGTTATCCAAAACAGGCGGTACTGTAATACCGTATTTCCGCTTGGTCATTTCTACTAAGCAAAACTCGAGATGAGCAAAAATAAGCAAATTTTTTCAATGACAGTATTTTATTCTTATTGGATAACTCAATTAAAAGGAGTCATCGTGATTTTATAAGATAGATTTAATACTAATATTTTAAAGATTAATACAGTATTCGCATTTCCTCAATTATAATGCACTCTTTCTTTTTTTCTGATTTAATTATCATATATCTGTGCAGATAAGACAACCTTCAGATAAGATGAGATAAATTTTCGTCAAACTTTCATAGTTTTAGCATATATCTGTCCTATAAGACGACCCCAAACTATCAACGGCCTATGAATTTAGTTTAGATCAGTGATTATCATCTGGATAATAACACTGTATAGCATATACGAAATTATGTCCTATTCATAATTTTTTGAAAGAACGTCAAATTTTGTTATCTTGCATCTGGCAGCACTACCTTGTGATTGTTGCAAACATTCACACTGATTCAGGCATTCGGGTAATGACCTTGACTATAGTAGAGCATCGATTATCCAACTCAATTGGGGACTGGGGTTGGTCGGATAACCAAAAAGTATGAAAAAATCCATTATTAGTGTAGTATATTATTATATCCCATGTAATTAGTATATCGCTATTAACCTACTTCGCATTGAATTTTCATCGATGTTAAGCCTAACAAAAATTTTTTAAAATAATAATCGTCGCTATTGTATCGTTAAATATTAGAAAATTAAACCTCGTTTAAATACTGGCACCCTTTATGGTCGAGCCAGTGTTGCCAGCTAAAACACGTAAAAATAATATTAAAGTAGCCAAGACATAGCCAAATATTGTAGTGCCACATCACTAGTGGACATTTGAATTTGCCGACTAGAACACAGTCGGTTAACCGAGGTGACGGTTAATCGGGGATCGGATAATCAATGCTCTACTGTATTCACAAAAACATTGTATGGGCTATTCTATTTTGTGAACATACCCTATTCTCTACCAGTAAATAATTACAATTTGTTGGTTTTTTATAATGGTTTTAATTTATATAAATTTCAATCTATTTTTTTCTTTTGGTATCTGTCTTTTAAGATGACCCCGGATTTTGAGAATCTTTCTTTATGATTCAACCATCATCTTATCTGCACAGATATACGGTAATTAAACTTGGTTCTCTTCATTTGCTCCTCAGTTATGTGTATTACGTCATCAATATACTTCAGTTTTGGTTTTCATTAGTTTAATCTTATTTTAACTTTAAAATTACTGTATTTTTTAAAAATATTTAGTATTTTCTTAAGTACAATAAGAAAAATTATTAATTAATAATAACACGATTTTATTATTTCTTCTCATAATACAATTTCATTACATCAATGACAATTGTGGAATCGAAAAAGGAAGGTTGCCTATAAAACTGATTTTTGCATTAATGCATTTATTATTTTTTAAATATTTTGTGTGTGAAAATTTCTTGGATATTATTTTTCTAAAAATATTGTGGAAATAAGGTAGGTTGATACAGAAACTATTTATTGCACATGTACTGTATATGAGCTTCAAAAAAATAATAAATAAAATAAATTTTTATCAAATGATGAGATCAGCCGATTAATTGTATTGTGTACAATATTTTATACCTACAAGGAAAACACTGTAGGTCTACAGTACAATAAATTGCATTTTTACACAGCTAAACTTTGTCACTAATTTCCGTTGTGATAAACCATTTTCACTTTCTCTGATAACTTTAACTTGATCTTCTAATAAATAAAATACTTTCCTTACTGGAACCACACAATAAATAAAAATCAACACCTTTAAACATCCAGCAAATCGTTTTTTAATATTTAAAAACGCTTTCGAACGCTTTAAGCGATCATCATCAGTTAACATTTGTGAATCGAACGAAGAAATTCGAAAATTACGTAAAACGAAATTCAAAAAGCGATTACATAAATATATGTAAATACGTTAACATTTACCAAGTTTAAATAATCTTAAGAATTATAAAAGAAATAAAATAAATTATATGCATCCAATAAAAATTATCTTATATAATCTTCCCGCTTACATTAATTACGTCACTCATCGTAGAAGGATTTCCATGCCGACGATAATCCGTCAGCATCCCTATGATTAATACAGCTTGTGTGCATTTGCGCCTTGTGAATTTCTAGTTTTTCCAGATGTTTCACAGCCTGCCTGGATTTTGTGGCTTTAATGATCGACGCCCGATCCCAAAAGACTTCGATATTCTGCTGCTTGGCAAAGGCCGCAAGCACCGTAGAGTCTATGTTTTTATTGACTGATTGCTTATGTTCAGCAATCCTTTTCTTTAAGTTTCTTAAGGTTGCCCCTATGTACACTAGATTGGTGTTAAATCTACGGTCTTTTAATGGTATAGAGTACACCCCTGCCATTGCGCTGCGTTCGTAATTGCCTTTATCGTTCCTTAAGAGCCTGTATACGGTGGGATTACGTTTGTAAACTATCCGTACAT
>NW_019384572.1:0-8096 GCF_000671375.1 Centruroides sculpturatus | reverse complement strand
TCTCTTTGTATGCTGCCACAAAAACAAAATACAGAAACAGATTGGATGCTGAAGATGACATTAGGTTGCAGATGTCAACATTTATTCCCAATGTAAAAATGCTTTGCAATAAAAAAACAAGCACAGTCATTAAAAGAATTAAAAGAAGTCGAGTCATTAAAAGAATTTTCTTTTTGTTAATTTGTTATAATATAAAATATTGTTCCTTTTGTTAATTATTCATAAAATGTATTCTAGAAAATAAATAAAATAAAACCTGATTTGCCACCTCACTATTCATTGTCTTATTAAGATGTTTGTATTAAGATTAAATAAAGATACAAGAATAATTTTGCAAATTAGAGTACAAAAAACCTTTGATAAACTATTTTATATGATACTTAAACATGAGATTCCTTCAAGAAAACCATGAGCTCGAAGGGTTCCTAAAAGTGTAAAAGGTTGAAGACCCCTGCAATAGAGGATGTGGGGCGATTAAAGATGAATGTATTTGAAGCCATTGACCATTATCCAGAGCGCATCAGAAAAGCATGCAGAGTGGCTTCAAGCATGCCAACTTCTCAAGCAAGTGTTGAGTGTATACAGTATTTTCTGGATTAAGATTCATTTTAAGTGATAATAGGCAGTCAATGAAGAACAATTTGCTGTCTGCCATTTTATTTATGAAAATCAATGAATAAATTTTAGGTTGTATGTTAATTTTTTTAATAATATATAAATTTGTTGTAAATAAACAAGCGTTTTTTGTGTGTACTTATATATCAAAGAAAAAATTAATGTATTTCCTATAAGAATATTTTAACCAGAACTGGAGCAAAGACTTTGATGCTGGAGTGGAGCAACTCAAAAAAAAATGGTCGCTCCAAAGCCCTGATTAAAAACACTTAAGATCAGGAATGAAGACAAAGGAACATTCTAGTAATTCTTTTCACCTGTATGTCCTTATTCTTATAAATTTTTCTGTATAAAATTGCTTGAACTTATAATATAATAAGAGAGCACTATTAATATGTAAAGTTCTAAGCTGTCAAAGTGTTGTTCTAGAAAATGAAAGTAAATAAAAGATAATTGTTTTGAAGAATAAATTTTATTGAGTTTTTTTCACTTCAGATTCTTAATTGTAATTCTTAAATGTATATTACGTAAAAACAGCTTAACGAAATAAGTAAGTTTATTCTTTTAATTATTTAATTATTTTTTTTTAGCGTGGTATAGAGTCCATATTACTCATTGAAGACAACAGAGAAGCTAGAAATGTCATGTTGGATAATGTACCTCGTAACTGTCATGAAACATTTACGATTGTGGGAGACCAGTTATATGCATCTCCTTTTCGATATTATTCTAACTCTAAAAAGACTGCAGATTACCTGCAAGGAAGTGTTGAAGATAAAATTAGGTATGTAAAAATTATATTTTTTTTAACTTGCTTAAGTTTCCTATTACCATGCTAAATAAGTATTAGAAAAAAGTATAAATAAGAACTTTATTATTAAACAATGAAATTTTATTTATCAGTTAGTAACTTTGAGAAGTTAACTAATAAGTCTGTATTTGAGTGAAAACTTTAAATGAATATTGATTTTTATAATTTTATAAATAAAATTATAAAAATTAAGCCTTTCTAAACATCTTAAAAACAAACACCTTGTATGAAGACATATTTCTGTTAATGTGTGATTTAACAGATGACAGGAATGTTGCTTAGCAGAAAAGAATTTGGAGAAATAAGTTTACATATGATGGATTTTATTTCATTATTGAACTAGCTGTCTTTTTTCAAATATAGTTTATATTACATGTAGTTTGTATTATTTAGAAGTTTTGCTATGCATTTCATTACCATTCTTGCTTAGATTGCATAAAGTAGTTTCATTTTCTGATTTAAAATATTGAAAATAAAGTTCATTGTGAATATCTTTATTTTAAAAACAAAAGTATGACTTATTTTGGTATCCACTAAAGAGTGGTTTATAGATGAATAAACAAATTTGTTATGTCATTCTAATCCAACATTCACCACAGATCAAGAACCATCTAGAAGACAATTTTAATTGACAGAGTATTCATTTATATGCATTTTGGATCAGAGTTTTCATCAATCCCTCTTCAGTCTACAGATGATAAAAAAAAAACTATTTTGTAATTTACACTTGTTAAAACATGTAAAATTTAAAAAAGAACTTATACAAATATAATTTGCAACAGAATTAATTTTTCTCAATACATTCACTTTGCATCAATCACAGTAACAATCATCCCACATTGCATAACATTGTACTTTTATTCCTATATACGACATCATTCCAGATGTCATCTACTGACATTCCATTATTCACATTAATTATCATTATTTTTAATTGCAACTTGTTCTTTAAATTTCTGTAAATATACATCATATTCTAAAAATAAAATATTAATATTACCATTACTAATGTATATATGTATATAGTAAAAACTGCTTAGGCAACCATCTGCATTTGATGGACACCTGTCAAAATGGGCAAAAATTTCTGGCACAGAATAGTTTATACATAGAGCCTTCGTATAAGTAAGTTACCTGTATTAAATGATCACCTGTGTAACGCGATTGCAGACATTGATTTTTGGTCAGAAACAACTTATAACAACTGTAATGAGCAACCACTTCTGTGAATATATTAGTCTAAACTTCTTGTTCGAACCCACTCGGGCACTTCTCCCACTCTTGAAGTTAGGTGCAGGTGTTAATGAATTAGTCTAGCTGCAAAGGAAATTAATTTTAGTTTTCAATAGGATGACTATCACGCCAAATTAATGTATAATAATAATAAAAATAAAGACACTGCGTTCAGCTTTACATGCATTCGTTTTTTTATCGCAAGCACTTTCGACGAACCTATAGTCATCGTCCTCAGGCGAATACAAATATTTTCCAAAAAAATTAAACAGAAATAATCTGATGTAGAATAGAACGCATAAAATATAAGTTGAAACTTTGTCAAAGCCATTAAAACAAAGTTTCAACTTATATTTTATGCGTTCTATTCTACATCAGATTATTTCTGTTTAATTTTTTTGGAAAATATTTGTATTCGCCTGAGGACGATGACTATAGGTTCGTCGAAAGTGCTTGCGATAAAAAAACGAATGCATGTAAAGCTGAACGCAGTGTCTTTATTTTTATTATTATTATACATTAATTTGGCGTGATAGTCATCCTATTGAAAACTAAAATGAATTTCCTTTGCAGCTAGACTAATTCATTAACACCTGCACCTAACTTCAAGAGTGGGAGAAGTGCCCGAGTGGGTTCGAACAAGAAGTTTAGACTAATATATTCACAGAAGTGGTTGCTCATTACAGTTGTTATAAGTTGTTTCTGACCAAAAATCAATGTCTGCAATCGCGTTACACAGGTGATCATTTAATACAGGTAACTTACTTATACGAAGGCTCTATGTATAAACTATTCTGTGCCAGAAATTTTTGCCCATTTTGACAGGTGTCCATCAAATGCAGATGGTTGCCTAAGCAGTTTTTACTATATACATATATACATTAGTAATGGTAATATTAATATTTTATTTTTAGAATATGATGTATATTTACAGAAATTTAAAGAACAAGTTGCAATTAAAAATAATGATAATTAATGTGAATAATGGAATGTCAGTAGATGACATCTGGAATGATGTCGTATATAGGAATAAAAGTACAATGTTATGCAATGTGGGATGATTGTTACTGTGATTGATGCAAAGTGAATGTATTGAGAAAAATTAATTCTGTTGCAAATTATATTTGTATAAGTTCTTTTTTAAATTTTACATGTTTTAACAAGTGTAAATTACAAAATAGTTTTTTTTTTATCATCTGTAGACTGAAGAGGGATTGATGAAAACTCTGATCCAAAATGCATATAAATGAATACTCTGTCAATTAAAATTGTCTTCTAGATGGTTCTTGATCTGTGGTGAATGTTGGATTAGAATGACATAACAAATTTGTTTATTCATCTATAAACCACTCTTTAGTGGATACCAAAATAAGTCATACTTTTGTTTTTAAAATAAAGATATTCACAATGAACTTTATTTTCAATATTTTAAATCAGAAAATGAAACTACTTTATGCAATCTAAGCAAGAATGGTAATGAAATGCATAGCAAAACTTCTAAATAATACAAACTACATGTAATATAAACTATATTTGAAAAAAGACAGCTAGTTCAATAATGAAATAAAATCCATCATATGTAAACTTATTTCTCCAAATTCTTTTCTGCTAAGCAACATTCCTGTCATCTGTTAAATCACACATTAACAGAAATATGTCTTCATACAAGGTGTTTGTTTTTAAGATGTTTAGAAAGGCTTAATTTTTATAATTTTATTTATAAAATTATAAAAATCAATATTCATTTAAAGTTTTCACTCAAATACAGACTTATTAGTTAACTTCTCAAAGTTACTAACTGATAAATAAAATTTCATTGTTTAATAATAAAGTTCTTATTTATACTTTTTTCTAATACTTATTTAGCATGGTAATAGGAAACTTAAGCAAGTTAAAAAAAATATAATTTTTACATACCTAATTTTATCTTCAACACTTCCTTGCAGGTAATCTGCAGTCTTTTTAGAGTTAGAATAATATCGAAAAGGAGATGCATATAACTGGTCTCCCACAATCGTAAATGTTTCATGACAGTTACGAGGTACATTATCCAACATGACATTTCTAGCTTCTCTGTTGTCTTCAATGAGTAATATGGACTCTATACCACGCTAAAAAAAAATAATTAAATAATTAAAAGAATAAACTTACTTATTTCGTTAAGCTGTTTTTACGTAATATACATTTAAGAATTACAATTAAGAATCTGAAGTGAAAAAAACTCAATAAAATTTATTCTTCAAAACAATTATCTTTTATTTACTTTCATTTTCTAGAACAACACTTTGACAGCTTAGAACTTTACATATTAATAGTGCTCTCTTATTATATTATAAGTTCAAGCAATTTTATACAGAAAAATTTATAAGAATAAGGACATACAGGTGAAAAGAATTACTAGAATGTTCCTTTGTCTTCATTCCTGATCTTAAGTGTTTTTAATCAGGGCTTTGGAGCGACCATTTTTTTTTGAGTTGCTCCACTCCAGCATCAAAGTCTTTGCTCCAGTTCTGGTTAAAATATTCTTATAGGAAATACATTAATTTTTTCTTTGATATATAAGTACACACAAAAAACGCTTGTTTATTTACAACAAATTTATATATTATTAAAAAAATTAACATACAACCTAAAATTTATTCATTGATTTTCATAAATAAAATGGCAGACAGCAAATTGTTCTTCATTGACTGCCTATTATCACTTAAAATGAATCTTAATCCAGAAAATACTGTATACACTCAACACTTGCTTGAGAAGTTGGCATGCTTGAAGCCACTCTGCATGCTTTTCTGATGCGCTCTGGATAATGGTCAATGGCTTCAAATACATTCATCTTTAATCGCCCCACATCCTCTATTGCAGGGGTCTTCAACCTTTTACACTTTTAGGAACCCTTCGAGCTCATGGTTTTCTTGAAGGAATCTCATGTTTAAGTATCATATAAAATAGTTTATCAAAGGTTTTTTGTACTCTAATTTGCAAAATTATTCTTGTATCTTTATTTAATCTTAATACAAACATCTTAATAAGACAATGAATAGTGAGGTGGCAAATCAGGTTTTATTTTATTTATTTTCTAGAATACATTTTATGAATAATTAACAAAAGGAACAATATTTTATATTATAACAAATGAATAAAAAGAAAATTCTTTTAATGACTTGACTGCGCTTGTTTTTTATCGCAAAGCATTTTTACATCAGGAATAATTGTTGAAATCTGCAACCTAATGTCATCTTCAGCATCCAATCTGTTTTTGTAGTTTGTTTTTGTGGCAGCATACAAAGAGAGAGAGTTTTTGCATACATAGGTTGATACAAATGACATTAGATGTTTCACAGCTCTTTTGGCAATTTCAGGATATTCATTCCTAATGTCAATCCAAAAATGCATAATATCAATTTGATTAAATTTTAGTTTCAATTGAATGTCGGTCGATATATCAATTTGTTGTTCTCTTTCTTTTATTGGGAGTTCGGAGGTGTCACAGTCTTGAAAAGCGTTTTGAATTCAAGATAATTTTTTTCTTTTTGAACAGGAAAACATTCACGAAATGTTTTTTGCTGGGGAAATTATCCAAATTTATTTTTACATTTTTATCGAGATTAGCGTTACTGTCTACTAAAATATTGTGCAAATTAGGAAAGCATTCAATATTTTCTTTCAAAATGCAATCTGCCCAAAATTTCAATTTTAAAAGAGTAGCATCAATTTTATTTTGTACCTTGAAAATATTGACATTTGTTCCTTGGAGTGATATGTTAAGCTCATTTAAATAGGTAAAAATATCTGTTAAATATACCATTTTCTGAATACAGACTGCATCATTTAATTTTTGAGCTAATTGAGGTGCATGTTCGGATAAGAAATTTTTTATTTCATCTTTTAATTCACAAAATCTTGCTAACACTTTTCCATGAGATAACAAACGGATGTCTGTGTGCAACAGTAGTGTTTTATGTAAACTTCCCATACTTTCACACAATAAATTGAAAACTCTTGAATTTAATGGCCTTGATTTGATAAAATTTATAATTTTAACACAATCATTAAGTATGTCTTTTAGCTCTTCTGGCATTTTCTTCACTGCAAAAGTTTGTCAATGAAGACAACAATGAGTACTTCTCATGTGAGGATTTTTTTGTTTCATGCATGCAACTATGCCATTCAATTTACCAAGCATTGCCTTGGCTCTGTCCATATGTAATATGAATCTATCAAATTAAAAATTTCTTCCACAGTTGTTCTGGTTGGCAGACTTTTGCAAATTAGCATATCTTCTTGAGCAGCCATTCCATGCATGTATCTCACAATAACGAGCTAGATCGCTAATCCAGCTATACCTGTAGTTTAGTCAAGTTGAATAATAAATCCATGTTCAGAAGCTTGCAAACATCTTAAGAGCTCATTTTCACAAAAATTAGCCATATCTTTAACATGTCTTAAAATTGTAGTATCCGAAAGGCATTTCTGACATCAACTTTATTTGGGAATATCTTGTTGGCCAAGATGCATTTTGGGCATAAGCCCCTCTTCTGTCGGTGATCATGTAATATTACATCCAATTTTTGAATAGAAATATTTTAAACCAAATTCTGGCATACAACATAGTTCCTTTCACTCGACTTGTAACTACATCGATGTCGGATAAACTTTCTTTGTCTCGGCCAACAAGATATTCCAGAATAAAAGTTGATGTCGGAAATGCCTGTTGTCTGTCTATGCACTTGGTTGTGACAGTAAAAACACACAAAAAATACATATTTCTAATTAGGAGCAACTACAATTTCATGTTTAGAAAAGTCTCACAATGCAAATTATGATTTATGAATGAATTATGTTCTCAAAACATGTACATAAACAACAATTTGTGGAAAGTTAAGAACAATCAGTCTATAGAAATACACTAAAAGTTAAAAGGATATAGTTTGCAAATGTGTAAATAATCTTCAATGTAACAATTTTTTTTGGCTTAATTTCATTTTCTCTGCTTAAAATAAGGAAAATTTTTAAATATTAAATACAATTAAATAAAATTTAACAAAAACTTTCAATAAATAAATTCTCTTATACTTTATGATAAATTTCTTAATATAAGTTTTATTTTTTATTATACAAGATCAGACAGCCATAAATATTACTTGCTTCATTCTTTTGATTTCAAAAGTTATTAGTCAATTTTTTAAACATTTCATAAACAAAACAATTACACAAATTTAACTTTTTTGTAAGTTGAAAATTTGTTGTTTCTCTTAATAGTCAAAATAAAAATACAGTGTCCTACAGTGACCAAAAATATAAATTGAAAGGACAATTTAACCCTGGGGTAGTGCAGTGGGGTGTTTCGCCACCCCCAACGTTTTAAAAGTTGCACTATTCATAAATTTCGCAAGAAATATTTGTGTCCTCTTCAGTAGCTTCATGATTTTATGTA
>NW_019384571.1:1229763-1242673 GCF_000671375.1 Centruroides sculpturatus | reverse complement strand
ATGTTTTTGTTTATAAGTTAGTTATGAATGTTTTCTGTTTAAAAGTTTTGAAAATGGTAGTAAATTTGTCTTATTCTCATTTATTCCATTTTTATAAACAATGAAATTTTCCAACTTATTAGTTCATCTTGCATATCATTTTTTATGATTTACTAAAAGTGATACTAAATATTTCGCAAGAGAAATTTCAAAAGTAACTTTTTCAAACATTTCATTAGTTTGTGTATGCATATGCAGTATTTATAAATACAACTGATATTATTAGTAACACCCAAATGACTACTTATAAATATTAAATTTTTATGAACATTGATGAGCAAACAACAGAAAACATGTGTGTTATTGTGGGAAATTTGTCCAAAGCTAATGGATTGTTTGTTCTGATATTTTTTTGTTGTAAGTCAGATATGATGCTATTTCTTTTCTACTAAAGTATAAAAAATAATTTTGTCAAGTTTGTAGAGAAGATTCTTGTTTAGATGTTTCAATTTATTGGCTGAATGTAAATTAGTAGTTAATTTGCAACAGCAAATATTTGCTTGTGAAGTTTAAGGTTATTTGAATTATGATTAATAAGAGTCATTACTACAAATTATTTCACTTTGTATGTGAGGTAGGTAAACTTTTATTTCCTGATTCATGAAGCTAGTATCTAATTTGTATTTATATACTGCTATTTGACAGTTTTACTGGGAGATCTGGCTGAAGCTGGTGGATTGTATATACTACTACTTTTGTAGATGTTGTTTGAGAATTTTCCTTTTGTTTTTGTAAACAGATTCCCAACTTGAATTACAAGTGCAATTATTTATGAGTTTTAATTTGTAATTTGGTTTTATAGTTTTAACATTTTGTTTATAATTTGAGTTGTCTATCATGTGATGTGCATTTTTTTGTGCTGTTCCCAAATCAAGGAAACTCCGCTATGGAGAAACTCATGGTGCTAGACAATAATAAGTAGATATATGTTATTGTTTATAAATGAATAAACAGAGTTAAATTTATAATAATAAAGTGCCAATAGAAATATTTAGATTTTAATATTAAAATTTTTGGTACAATTTTATGTAACAAACATCTTTATTTACTTAAAATAAATTATATTTTACAATTTTAATTTTAAAATAATCAATACTTTCACAAAATTTTAAAGCTATTATTACCTCTTCTGTTGAAATAAATGATAAGAGAGCTTCTCTTTGTGCTGATGACTGTGTATAAAATCCATTAACTAGAGTTTTCAATACTCTTGGATTCAATCTTTTCCGTGTTGATACTAATACACGAAGAACTCTCAAAATAAATCTAGGTTCTTTTGACAAAACTGCCTTTTCAATGTGTCTAGCATGTTCTTTAATATCTGAAATATTCAATAAAGTAATTTAAAAACATAGATTTTTAAATTAATTAAAAATTTGATAGTCTCAAAAATGTTTATTTAGAGAAGTAATTGTTCTAGAAATTCCAGAATCTATATACATTTTAAATATAATATTTGTACAATACATTATTAAATTAATATTTGTACAGTACATGTATTTAAATAATCACTGTATTATAAATGTAAGAAAGATTTCAATATGGTCATATATTTTTTTCTATTAGTAGAGATTGGTACCTTCCCCAGAATGGTGTGTAAATTCCAAAATGTGCACTACTGGGCATAACATGCTCCACAATGTACAGTACAAGAAATACACAACAATAAGTACATTTTACACTAAACATCTGGTATAGTATCTGGAATGAGCAGATTTTTAGTCCCATCTATACTCATTAATGGACCTCTGACTAGTGACTGCCATCTTAACATCATAACATGATAGTAAATAAATGGGTTGATGATTTGCTATTGGAGCAACTTCAGCAGGTTTGGTATTAATAGGATGGTATGTCAGCTCATTCCTGGGCAGATATATGTTAGTGATTCACAGAATGATTAATTAAACTACTGACTAATAGGATAATGCAGTTATGTTCCTAGACATGACTTAATGGATTTTTTCCTGTGAGGTAACCTAAAAACATCAATTTATGATGCATATCCAGCAGTGCAAGGTGTTATTGGCAAGCTGCAAATGCATTGTAATGGGCCTGTAGGTCAATGACATCAGATATGATATATGCCATTCATAATGCCACTGCTAATCATATGCATCATTGTATTCTCACAGTTATTTTAAACATGCACTATAGCAAAATGAAGCTAACTGTTCCTGTATTCACATATAAGTATTAGTTTTTCTGTTTTAGAGTCAGAGATCTTTATTCTAAATCATGGCTTCTTACACTTTTTAAATTCACGACCCCATTTATAATTGTGATTTTTTTCGCGACCCTAAAAAAAATATAAAATAAAGATATATACAAATTTGCAAAAACAATAATGGTGTACTATCACAGTTCATTCTTGTGTTACAATGGAACAGGGACAACTGAATACACTGAAAAGCAACAACACTACACTAGTTCACACTACAATCAGTGTTGTTGAATCATTGTCTCGCTGCACCAGAAGTGACACAAAGCGCAACTCACAAAACCTATGACACAAAGCATGCCATTTTCAAACTCTCACAAATTATTTTCAATATTTTGCATTAAAATCTCATGACCCCAAATGGGGTCGCAACCCATAGTTTAAGAAGCCCTGTTCTAAATCAATGGTGTCAAACACACAGCCATATGCGGCTCTGGAGACTTTGTAATGAGAGTCCCATGGCCCTGAACTTGATGATGTTTTTTAATATGAATGTTAGTAACATCATCATCATAAAAAAGTATACCCAATATTGATAAAATTGTTTCTGCCAGATGATGCCAAGTTTCTAGTAAAAAATAAAAATTTTTTAAATTTCTCTAATCTTAAATTTTTTGTAGCATTTGATGATAATACATAGAAATAATATACTTTTTACATTTTTGTAAATTTATTAAAGAAGAAATAAATGTAAAATTCAAATGAGTTATTTTTGAATACATATAAAAAAACCTTTTTTTTTTGTCTGTGGCCCAAAGACTCCAAAAAACTATTTGGTGGCCCATGATCTTTTATGAGTTTGACACCACTGTTCTAAATCTTAAAATCATACTTTTCCATTATCCTTGAGCTCAGGAGAAATAGAAAAATTTATGTATTGCCTTGGAACTACTGTGTGATTTATACATGCTTTTTTGAAAGAATTTGTTTATTTTACTGTAAACATTATAGTGGGTGTATTAATTAATGCATCCATATGCAATGCTGAAAAAAAATCTCTTTTGCATCTGCAAAATGTGAAAATAAACACCCTGTGTATATTCATTATATATATTGTGATCATATACAGTTAGGATATCTCATCATTTTCTCATTTTATGAATGAGTTTACAAAAATTCTAATATTTCAATAAAAGCAATATAAGTTATAGAATAGCAGTTACAGATCCATTTTTTAAAATTAATTTCAGTTCTCCCTCATTCAACACAGCAATTTTAAAAAATTAACAAACTCCCACAATGTAAATCATATTTTAGATATAAATAAATAATTATTTTGCTAGTCCTTAAATGAAACGTTCAATTTACAAATAAAATTCTCTAAATTACTGTAGTTATTATTTAAATCAACAGTTTTCAACATATTATATTTACTCTAATTAAATTTTTTGGAAAAATTGACAAGCTGTGTAATTTTGTGATTAAATCTGTGAGGAAGTACTATGTCACTTCTATTTGCACTTCTAGGGAGCTTTAGTGCTAAAAATGATAATCTTAAGCAATAGTTAGAGGAACAAAAGTTAGAAGGATAGTTATTTTTTATAAAAATGTGTTATCAGTTATATATATATATATCAGTCTAAAGGCCCAATGCAAGCATCAGAGCATGCGTGCGATGTCATTCCGTGGTATAAATAATAAATTCATAAATTAATAAATTCCTATTACAAATAAAAATAATAATATACTGAATTATACAAGATAAATATAAAAGAATTTATATTGTTAATTTAACTAATACCTAGGGGTGCCCCTAGTGGCTGTTTTTGGCATACCATGACAAAAACCAGTTTTTCGATTTTATATAGTAGTAGATCATTAGTAATTTTTCAGAATTTATCATCTGTATTTTTATCATCTTAACTATTCTCTTAATTCCAAATAATTTAGATTGACGTTTTTAATCTATTCCTTGCAACATAGCCATTTAGTTTATAGCTCTTCACTTCACAAAAAATTTTGTATTTAATTTTTATTACATAGAATATTTCTTACTAATACATACAAATTTTTCTATATAGTAGACACAACCAAAATTTACTTCCTAAATAAAATTTTTTTTATAACAATAATTTCAAAGTAGAATGAAACTAAATATTATATCTCTGTGAATAAAACAGATTGTCTTTATAATTTAAAAAATATTAAATTATATGCCAAATAAAAGCAAGTATGCAAAACATTATATAAGGCACATTGAAACATCTGATTGAATACTTAATAGTTTAGTCTAAAAATCTAACGAAGAATGATTGAAATAACTGTTTTTACATGTTTGTGATTAAGAATACATTGAATCACTAATTTATTGTCTAGAACTTTCCTATTCTAATATTTTTCATTTAATCCTTAAAATCCATAAAATCAATTATCAAAAATTTTCAAATTTATGTTAAATAAATTTTGATAATTGATTTTAACAAGATCCAAACAGAAAACATCTGAGAAGTAAAAAGGTTGTGCCAAGTAAAAAATTATAAAAATTTGAATGACAGTTCAATTTTTTTTTCTTAGGAGGTTTTTTTGTAAAGGTAAGCTTGGCACTTCAAAGTGAAATGTAAATAACATTTATACAGGTAAAAATCTTCTGGACACTGCTATAAAATGCCAAGCTTATCTTTATCAAAGAAAAACTCTTAAGGAAAAAAATTTGATTGTTAATTTTTTACTAAGTGCAACTTTTTTACATCTCAGATATTTATGTTTGGATATCAATTGTTTTTTGGTTAATGAAAGCATTCAGTCGGCAGCTGTTGACCAAACACTTTCAGTATGACATTAGTAAAATTATTATATAAGGTTTTAGTTTGCATAAATTTAAGCTTTTAATATTCTGGATAACATTTTGAATGAAAATCATTTGTCTTGATGTAATTTTATCCTTACAANGAAAAAACCTTCTGATGGCAAAATTAAAATAAAAATATCTGTTATTAACTGAAAATTTGTTCCAGAGGTCATGATTGTTTGGTCAAGTACAGAGGTGCCACTGTATTTGATACATGCAACATCAAGGGATACCTGAATATATACAGGTACACACATGTAGTATGCCCTTTCTTATAGCTTTTTTATAGTCTGTGGGCACCATTGCTCCCACCCATATTAGTTTGGATATGGAGGAACCTACTGTATTCATTGCATATGTACAGTACATAAGCCCTTTAGGTAGTTAATATGAAGTTTAAATGTAAGGGACTTCTCAAAGATTATTCTCAAGAATTTGGTTTCTGTTTGGACTGTTATTTGGGTATCTCTGAGTTGGATAATCAGATCATGATGTAGTACTTGAATTCTACAAAAATAGACAAATAATTTTTGTTGTTAAGAAAGTAAAATCATTTGACTTTGCCAGGATCCTAATTTATTTATTGTCAGTAGTAGACATCATTTGACTCTGATGATATCTGCTGCTGCACAATGTATCTAAGTCATTGACATACATTGATCCTTCTATATTAAACATTTGTTTTGATAATTTACTGATTCATAAAATAAACATCAGTGGTACGGTAGTACTTCTTGTTCCTGTTGGAATGCATCTGATAGTGTATTTCCAATTTAGATTTGAAAGAACTGATTTGCAAGGAATCTCTCAATAGATGCTGATAGGTTTCCCCTTAGACCAGGGATCACCAAACTTTTTTCACAGCAGGCCAGATAACCGAGAGAATGACAAGCGCAGGCCATATAACCATTTTGTTCAGTGCAGCACTGAATACACAATAAATAAAAACAATCAACATATTTACCAATACACAAACATAATCGCTGCAGCAAGCTCACAATCACTTCCCTTAGAAACTTCATTGCAGATATTTACAAAAAGCACTCTGATATCCAAAGTCTCAAAATGTTGCCAAATTGTTTATTTCACTGATTTATCTAAAAATTATACAGTAGTATCTCAGGATATGAATGCTTCAGCATACAAAATTTTCAGGATACGACATGAAATTCAAACATATTTTTTGCTCCACAGTACAAACAAAAACTCACCATACAATGTTACATTAGCTTGCAGCGCCACTGCCATGATCACGTGTTCCTCCTGTTCATCGGTCTCATTCCACATGTTTGTTTCATCGTGGAATGATCTCGCTCAATAAAGGAAATCTTGAGTTGTTATCAGAAAGTGACTGATTTTATTGAAAAGAAATATCCTGAAAAGGTTCACACTGGCCGTATTGCTGCTAAGTTTAATGACATTTGCCTAAGTCATTTTAGAAACATTTTAAAAAGTAGGCAAAGCCAAACCTCTTTGGATAGATATTCTACCAAGTGACCTCTATCCAGTGAAAGTGCTGGTGGAAGTGAAGGAAAGAAAGCAAAAAGCAGTGAATAAAAAATTAAAAAAATATATATAAAACAGAAAAGATAAAAAAATTAGTGTTAAGTTATTTTTAAGTTATTGTTACATTATGTTATGCAAGTTAAGTTTTAGTATCATTTCCCTTCTCCCTCTCCTCCGCCACTAGTATACACCTCCTCCATCATCTATCCTCAAAGGTAAAGTGCAAATAAAACTACATTTTTTTTTTATCAATTATTATTCTATTATGGTTATTTATACATTTACAACTACAAAATGCATTTTTCAGTGTTTTCCTTACTAAAGCTATTTTTTTCAATGAACTATTTAGCTTTAATTTGATTGTGTTTTTCTTGTTGAAATGGATTATTTGGTTTTACATGTAATCATATGGGGAAAAATGATTCATCTTACAACATTTTCATGGTACGATCTCAGTTTAGGAACAGATTAATTTCGTATCCTGAGGTACTATTGTATTACTGTCGGATGAAATAATCAGATTGGACCAATTTTGGCACTTTTACTTACACTTATTTTTTTTTTTTACACAGTAAGTTTATCTACAACCTATAATATTTCCGTATAAATAATTATATTTTAGCTCATTTGTGACACAGTGTGATAACAAGCCGGATAAACTGACCTTGTGGGCTGTAGTTTAGTGATCCCTGTCTTAGACCATTATTATAGAGATCTGTCAGTATGTTGTGCCATAATGTTTTGTTGCAAACTTTTTCAATAACAGATGATGATGATGTCAGTTTCTAATATGCAGAACTGTTCTATCATAGATCAGTGGTGTTAGAAGCCTCTCTGCAATGGGAAAGAATACTGTATTGCATCAGACACCATCTGAGTCTGACATTTATCATTGACTCCATCACTTTGCTCATACAGTTTATTAGAGCTAGTAGCCGATAATTTTGTGGATTTATTACACATTTATTTAGTTTCTGGATTGGGATAATTATTGCTCTCTTCCAGGAATGTGGATATTTCTGTTCTATCTAAAAGCAATTAAATATAACAAGTGGGGACAATTGTGCTGTTGAGGATTAGCATGTGGAGTGAATTTGGTCTGGCCAACTGTTGTATTCTTGATTTGCTTTAATAGCTGCTATAATTCATATATTGTGAGTGGACTGTAGGAGTATTGTAGGAATCTGTTGGTGTACTACTGAAAAGTCATTATCAATTGTTTGCTTGAAATAGACTGAATGAATGCTGTTATTGCTGCTTTCAAGTCATCCAGTGTGTGTGGACGATTTTGATACACTGCAGATTTTGCTGCTCCCCATAGATAAAAATCTGGTGGATTTAGATCTGGTAAGTGTGGGGGTTATAGTTTGCTATTGCTTGTTTATCTCCTAATTTACTGTTGTATTCTGTCAAGATTGGGATTCATTAAGTGATGAAGTTTCTCCTTATGGCATTGATGCCATTCCACAATTGGCACTGCTCTTCTGTTTCACCTAATATGATGTTGAAGCATCCAAAGATTCTTTTTTAGTTTTTCGGTACATTGTTTTGGCATATGCTTTCACCTGCTTAAATCTTATGTGGTTTTCTTCTGTTGGTGGCACTTGAACTTATGTCAAACTCTGTGTTGAGCATATTGTGCTGATATGCAATCCAGATTCCACCAGGATTTATAGATGTGAGGTACTGTAGTTTGTGTTCAGCACAGGACTGACTTCCAAGCTGCCTGTAGAATTGTCTCTGTGGCCTTTTATACTTTTTAGTGAACTGTATGGTTCCTATCTGCATTTATTGTTAAATTAACTGTAAGGACCCCAGTTATGCCTTATCACTGACCCAATATTGTTTAGTGTAATGATCAACACTCCTATTTTAAGGAGGCGGTGTCAGTCAGGATGACAAGAAGATGTGAACTGTGTATGTGTGTGGTGGCATTAGACGTGAGGCAAGAACTCCGTTTACAATTAACACCTGTTTATTGGAATACAAAAGACACCTTACAAAAGTTTAGATCTCCTTTTCTTATACACTAACCCGTCAGGATACAAAGTGAGTCCTGATGACAGTGATGGGTTGGGATATGATGTTCCAGTACAGTGACACAAAGTTCCCAAGGTTGGTTGCTCCTAATCAGGGGGGGTCAGTGTTCTAGACTAGTGGTTGCCAACCGGTGGTCCGGGAGAAAATTTTGGTGGTCTGTGAAGAAATCTGGACATTGATCAACTCAAGGTTACATGAAGCATTACGAAAGAAATGCAAAATGCTTGGTTGCTTTTTCTTACTCATTGGAAGTGTTTTATTCTAATCTAAAACCAAATACAAAATGACTGTTATCAGTAAATAATCAACAATAAATACTGTTATGAGTGCAATTGTCATCCTTTGTAGAAAAGAGCCAAGAATCTATAAACTTATTTCAAACAAGCAGCAACAAACTTCACATTAATTTGTTATAATTAAACAAGTGAATTTCATATTAAAGTAAAATGAAATTTTTGTGATTATTATTCTATAGATGTTTGTCTTGTTTAAAAAATTGATGATAGTGGTCCACAGGATTCAAAATTGTAAGTTTAGTGGTCTGTGAGACCAGAAAGGTCAGCAACTACTGTTCTAGATGGATAGTCCACTGATAGGAGAAATTAAAGAACACTGTTCGTTGTCAATGTGTATCACTTGATTAAAGTTGACAGTGTTAGTGGAAAAGCTCTCTGCTGTCCTTGTGTTTTAGGCATAAAGGTTTCACATTTCCAATTGGACATTCTGGTTGGATATGATCTCCATCTTCCTCTTTTTTTGATTGGCTCCTAGTTTGTTGCCAGGGCTATTCGAAACCAAATTCAGAGACTGGAGACATTTATTGAATTTGTTGTGATTTCCGCCTGTAACTCGGAGTTAAGCATTTTTACCCTGGTTATAAATATTACCAGCTGCACTCATGTGACATTTAGTATCATTAAACACTATTTTTTTGCTTTCACAATCGTAGGAGAAAAGATCAAATTCCTTTTCTATTCTCTCACAAAACAACTTTTCTTACAATGTTTTATCGACTAAGAACATTTTTATATAAAACAACTTTCTCCTTTAAAAACAAATTTTGGTTTGGGTTTCAAACTCAGGTTGAGACCTCACAAAATTCCTGTCAATGGGCTCTTCAGATTATCCATCTTTGAATTGTACATTCTAACAACTGATTCTTTGTGGCAAAAAGATATAGGGTAGTAGTCACAGCTGCTAAGATTTGGAAAGACTATCCACTTCCAATTTGCAAAAATATCTGGTGTGCTTATAGTAAAGTCTAAAGATGAATAGGTGAAATTTGGATAGTAGAAATAGATAGATTTGCCAGTGTTGTACAGACAGAGAGAATGTATGGCATGAAAAATTTTGATAATTTGTCCTCTGTGGTCAGTTTATTCCATATAGTTTTATCCCAGCTTGTACTGTGGCTGGTAAAGTCTCCCAGTAGTATCTAGATTTTTGGAGTTGGTTTGTGAGAGATTCTAAGTCATTTTTATCTACTGTTTCCACCAGAGGAAGATAGATATTATCCACTGTTATTAGTTCCTGATGATAAATTTGGACTGCTACTGCCTGGAGTAATGTATTCAGAATGCTGTCAGGCAGATGCCCATCTGATCCCAAAACCCAGGTGGTCCTCTCCCTAACCCAATCTGCCCAGGGCTCACCCTGTTGACAAAACAGCAAGCTGATACAGGATCAGACTATCCCAATGACCAGGTTGGGTTAGGCCTGGCTGCCCATCTACAGGGAAGCAGGGCCAAAGAACCATACTGGGCCCAGTTCTCTTTTCCAAGCTTCCTTGGGAACTATCCCCTCAGCTTCCAAGATTCGCCTTTCTGTCTTATGGGTCATTGCACTCAATCAACATGCAGGTAGGCTAGAACTTAGGCAATGTCTAGCACCTACAGCTAGGCTTAAGCAGATTATGTACAGATAGGTGGTTTTCCAAAGTCCAGTAAGTTAGTGCTAATCTCAGGGAAGACCACAATATTGTATCCCCCACTGATGGCAGTGACAAGCAGCATAGTAAGTGTCCAATGGCTCGGTTGTAGGAATGCCACTTCCCAAATGCTGCCAAAGCAGTTGCCCTGTGCAGGGGGAAGTGAAAGTAATGTGACTGATAAATATACTGCATGTACTGATTATTGAATAGAATATTTGACTATGATATGAGAATGGAAACAAATATGAAAATACAGTAAAATTATGTGATAATGAATTTTAATGTTTCTAAGTGTGTAATAATAACTTACATAAAACTTCTAAAACATGAAAAAGTGAAGAGAATTTAATAACATTAACAACTCCCTGATGAATATCACAAATTCAATAAATTGGAGCTGCTGTACGTTACACACCCGAGAACCCTTGCATAACTCCAATATATCGTATACATAGAAATGGACTAACGTTTTTGATCCTTTTCTTTTTTTCAGATCTTCCTCAGATCCAGTTTATCTTGGAAAATTATGAATCCAAAACAAACTTATTCATGAGTTCCAAATGCATATTTTTTTTTTTACAGAATCAACCGGAAGACATATGGTAAAAAAAAATATGCATTTGGAACTCATAAGTTTGTTTTGGATTCATAATTTTCCAAGATAAACTGGATCTGAGGAAGATCCGAAAAAAAGAGAAGGATCAAAAACATTAGTCCATTTCTATGTACACGATATATTACAGTTACGTAAGGATTCTTGGATGTGTAACCCCCTGGTGATCTATTATTTCAGATTAGGGAGCTTGATGCAACAATCTCAAGGATTTTCTCTTAAGATGACTCAACCGTATTTACTACATACGTGATTAAATGCATTACATTTACTGAAAAATAACAGATTGGTTTCAATTCTTTTTTTGTTATATCAACTATTCTCATTGACCTAACATATATTTCAAGTTTTTTGGATTACATATTAATGTAATTATAATAAAAAAAATGTAATTTATATAAATGAAAGCTAGAAATTAATTAGAATTTAGCATTTAATTATTCGAATTTTAGAAAACTTCACTCGGATTATTTCTAATAAAGTAAATAAAATCTACAAAGACACAAATCAAAATCAGATATTGAAAGTATTTTAAACAAAGCGCTTATAATTACATTAATCATAAATTAATCATAATTAATCTCTTTTACAGGTAATAACAGATTCATAATAGTTTATGTCGCTATTTACCTTTATACGTTTCTCTTCAAAGTCCACAAATCCTCAATGACAACTCAAAATTTTGCCGAGCAATGGCGGGTGACTCCAGCGCCCTCTTAGACATTTATGTAACAATATTTAAGAAAAATACAGTAATTCTAAATTTTATGAAAAAATTAGAATTTATTTTAACCCTTAATAACAGACAAATAAATTTTTTTTCCGACCAGGAGAAAATATCTTAAAAGAGATAAAAAAGAGTCATTTATCATATATCAAATAGAGTAGGACTTAATGAAGATTTTACTCATTATTAACATTAGCAATTTTTTTTTCTATAAAACTATTCTCTATCTTCAAAATGAAGCTTTTACCACCTGACAATCAGGTGCGTGCCGTGACATTTGATGATAGGGAAGCTGTGTTTCTATAAAAAGCCTACTTCCAGGGGCAATCAGTTAATTCTTTAAATGTATTTTTAATAGATTATTTATCTGACGTACTTAATAAACAAGTTTAATATAATTACCTCTGTTATTAGATCCAATATATTCCATGTGCCCTCTAAATGCCAATTCTTGCTTTGATAAAAACATATAACATCTATTTATTTAGATACTAGCTTACCCGTCGCGCATTGCTGCGATCTCAGAAGAGACGAAATTCAAGCAAACTCGTAATGATAAAATTCAATTTACATTTTATCATTTTTATTGAAACTTATTATTATTATTATTCGTTTTCATCGGGAAAACATTTCAAAGTGTTGTTTCAATTCTATTTATTTATTGGAGTGCTCGTGGATACACGATATTTTTTGTTTTTCCGTCTGATGCGTACACGAATAAATCGGAAGGTTTTCCGACGCATGAGCCGGCCACGTACAGTTGTCCATGCGAGAAGCACGGATTCTCCAAATTTAGCCCACACACTCCCAGCGATTGTCAGAAGCGCGATATTCCCCATTTATACAGGTAACCCCCGTATAACACGGCACTTCTATAGCACGGATTCGCTCTAACACGGTTCGAGAATTGGTACCATCCCCCGTATAACACGGTACATTTATAGCACGGATTCACTCTGACACGGTTCGAGAATTGGGTAAAACCCTCGTACAACAGGAAATGTAATAAATTTTTACATACTTAAGTAATAATAGTTCACGAAAAT
>NW_019384571.1:1219416-1226834 GCF_000671375.1 Centruroides sculpturatus | reverse complement strand
GTTTATTCCATGAGGCTGAAAATGTTAGTGTTTTATTAAATAAACATTTCTCAGCGATAGAAGGTGTTTAATGTTTTATTAAGTGTCATTTATTTATCCATAAACCTGGTTTTGGGTTTAAATAAAAGCTTTTTCATTCTTATAATAAAATGCATATAAAAATTATGAAATCGAACTCGAAGGTTATATATCTTTCAATAAAAACAAAACATTCGACCTCACAGGTATCGATCTAGCGGTCTTGTAGTGATTGCAGTGCCCCTGGTGGTAACATTTGTCTCTAGTTGATTCTAGCAACGAGCGAAGATAGGAAGTCGAAAGACCAGTTAATCTACCGACTCTGGTTGAGTTTATTATCGTCTGTACAGTATGTAAATTAGGTACCGTAAGTCTAATACAGCACTAATTTTATACATTTCTTGTGAAAGAAACACTTCTTATTCAACGTCCATAAAAATTATTTATATTAATGATGTCTCCAAAGGTCAAGTTATTTTTATGCGAAAAATTCGTTACTAGAAATCGCGGCCGCCGTTTGATGTGCTGTTCCGCGACGAAAACCAGCTTTAAGCAACGGCGTAGTCGAACGGTACACACTCGGTAAGTAATCCTATAATTTTTTGTTTATAGCATAGTTTATACGGATTACTCCCAAAAAATTATACGTGTTTTGGAAATGTTGAGTGGAATTAGTCTAGAATCGGTTAATTTTATAGAAGAAAACCTTTCGAACAGCCTTAGTCCGTAAAGTTCACAGCTATCGGGCTGCGATTGGCTCATGTATTAAACATTCCTACAACGTAAAATTCGATTAGCGTGGAACGTATCTAAGCGTTATAGGGGAGGTCTACTGTATTTTTTAAATACAGTATCGTTTTGTGCATTTTAATATATTTATTAGAAATTCGGCCAAGTGTTCAAAGAGATCGGATTACAAACTGGGCCCAAGTATATCCGGAACGAATTATCCACAAAAAATTATTGAAAATTGACTCGAATTCGAATCCGGATCCTCAGAGCTGTGGGTTGTTATCTTTGTCGCTTCAGATATCGTATCCTTCATTAGTTATGAAGAAATTAACTCTTTCCGCCCTGAGGGCCTCTTTTTAGCAAGTCCATGGGTTCAGCCAGGTCCACAATGAGGCTACCGGGTGGTGGGTGGTGAGGAACATATCCGAACGGACCATACCTAAAAAATTCATGAAGATTTTTCGACCCGTTCGGATCCGAGCCTGGTCTCCAGAGCGGTAGGCTGTCGCCTTGACCGCTCGGCCATCCGGCCGTCCGGTCGAAGAAACTTGCAAAGAAAACGTCTCTTCTTCTAAAGGGCCAGCAACAGTCTGCTTCCAAATTTTAATTAATAACTCCAACCTCCTCCATCTTGCCAGCCGCACATGCAACTTCCGTCCAGTTAAAAGGAGAATTCTGCCGAAGTCCGAAGATGATTGGTTAGACCAGTGTTTCTCAACGGGGGCGATATCGCCCCCATGTGGGCGTTTTTCCATGTTCAGGGGGAGATTAGCAACAATTTATATTTTGGGGGGCGAAAAACAATTTTCTGGGCGATAAAGTAAAACATTATATTAAGAATAATTAGATATTTTATTCGTTATATCGTACAATAATTAAACAAATAACATTATACTAGTCACTAGTCTATTCAATGCAGTACGAATTTGGCGTTAGCCTTGTCCCTCGGCATCGGAATTTTGTAGTGAAGGGGGCGATAATACGTAACGGTTTTATTGAAGGGGGCGATACTACGTCGAAGGGGGCGACGATTCGTTAGAGGTTGAGAAACACTGGGTTAGACCTTTCATCTCTGCCGTGCCCTCGTCCAATAAACATTTGTGACCATTTGTAAATACTTGTGAAATTCTTTGGCCTCTTAACGAAGAAAATGGCCAAAGTGCCACTAGATCAAAGTGGTGTGGGCCATCTGGAAACGTTAACCAGCTTCATCAATTCATTCGAAGTAACAACTGAACTATTTTTGTACACATTTTTCATCATACCCCAAAAAAGGAAGACAAATCGATGTCCGGCCAATGTGATGCCGGGTGGAAGACAGAGTAATCAAATGCCTGACAATCCGGCAAAAAGCCGGACGTATGGCCACCCTAGACGGATCACCCCGAAAAAATTTTTCGACCCGTCCGGATTCGTTCTCAGGTCTCCCAAAGTTTGATTGCTATTTAGCCGAACATGATAGCTTACCGCTCTGGGGAACCCGGAATCGAATCCCGATGGATCAAAAAACCTCAGACATTTTTAGGAGAATGGTTTTCCTAGGATATGTCAGGCCCATCCCTTACCTCCCTGCTTGAACCTGGGCCTGGCCGAACTAACAATGGTCTTGATTAAATAAGCACATTTAGTGGCCACAAGGCGAATTAAAAAAAAAGGTTTTCCAGAGCGATAATGACTGCTTAACCCCTCTGGCATAGGCCGGATGGCCGAGTGGTTAAGGTGGCAGCCTACCGCTCTGGAGGACCCGGGTCAAAAATTCCCCAGGAATTTTTGGGGATGGTCCGTCCAGATATGTTTGGCCCCGTCCCTCAATATCCGGCCGCCCCATTGTGGACCTAGCCGAACCAATAATGGACCTGCTAAAAAGAAGCCCTCTTAGTTCCCACAGGGCTGAAAACCCTCGGGCATCTGGCCGTTGGCAACATTACTTTCAATGGAAACACCTTTGTACACAGTACTGTAATCTGCTTTAGTAATCCGAATCCTGACGTTTTTAATTGGTCAAAAGCCATTTCATACTTTTAATTCGTAATTGCATACTAAGCTAACTAGTAATGAGTGAAATTAAAGGTCTGTTCTATTAGTTAGGGTTGTGCACATTTTTATTTAGATTTGACGTCATTCTTTAGAATTTCTTCTAAAACTAAAGCAATGACGTCAAATTGACGTAAAAATGTAGACTATCTTAACCAATCGAATAAATTCCAAGTCTTCATTGCGAGTTTGATACACAATGGACCAATTATGCATAGTAAAAAATTTCATAATTTAAAATTGTAATAATATCAAAAATACAGATATTGCGAATGAGTTTTTTTAATGTATTCTTGATATTAGTATAATTTTAAAGTATAAAATATTTTACTTTTCCGGCCATTAAACGGAGAGAAAGTATTCATAAATAAAATAGAATTAGTGTAATTCAATTTTATTCATTGTGTGTTTATCTCAAAAAACCACGTGTTATTATCGTATGAATGAAATATATCAAGTATTAATTTATTTTATTCGTCAGTTTCAATATTATTTTTAAAGAATTGTATTCGTATTTATAAAATTTATAGCATCTCGATTTTTCATTTATTATTTAAAATAATTTTAAACATTTAGTGTATTAATTATCGAATAAAAGAAAATTTCGCCGGAAACATTCTTGATTTTATGATTGAGATGTTTCCCACTAATTGCCGCTACTATATTTAGCAGGAGC
The DNA here is from genome assembly GCF_000671375.1 of Centruroides sculpturatus. Taxonomy (NCBI): domain Eukaryota; kingdom Metazoa; phylum Arthropoda; class Arachnida; order Scorpiones; family Buthidae; genus Centruroides; species Centruroides sculpturatus. Next base: position 1,223,374 of record NW_019384571.1, on the reverse strand, counting down.
ATCTCTGAATTTATCCGCAACATCCAGATCGCTCCCGAGCGCATCTCTATTCACATCGCTGATCATCATTCTTCGCAAGATTTGATCCTTGGAATGGCAATGGTTTTAATAAACTTCAAATAATTATTCTTTTGTAAATTAGTAGATTTAATTCAAAACATTATTTTTCTTTCGAAATTTCATTGATATATTCAAATGAAACTTCAAAAGATTATGGCTGATACTAAAGCAGGAAACTTTACGAGGGTCATGCAAAAGCATGCGGGACGAGCCAAAGAAAGGGTAAGTGTTTTTAATTATACTTAATAATATTATTATTTAAAATTGTAAAACATTTACTCTAATAAATAAAAAAGAATTATTTTAAGAATTAATTAAAATATGCCGAGTGATGAAAGCTAGTTTGCAGTTGGATATATTACTTAAAATAGAATTGTGAATCATTTCGTATTTTATTACTGCTGCAGAATTACTTAATAAGTAGCAAAAGTGTTATTTTCCAGATTCATGTTTAACAAAGTTGTAAATTTGAGTTTTATAATATATTTGAGCAATGAAGTAAATTACATCAGTAATGCTAATAAATACTGTATTTATTATTAGTTAATTAAGATATAATTATTTATTTATATTTATTAACTAAATTTTTCATGATTGGTTTACATGAGTGACAATATTTGAATTTGTAAAATTTTATAATAAATTTTTTTAAATATATATTACATACATTACAAATGTTTCTCTTAAGATGAATTGACTCTTAAAATCTATTAAGTAGTTTTAACACCAAATTCAAACTAATTAGGTTTCAGATTTAGTACAATTATATTAACTAAAATTAAGCATAGTACTTGATTACACAAAAGTAATTTAAAAATATAAAATATGCATACTTATAATAAGCAAATAGGGTTACCAACTCTCCTGAACTTGGGGACTGAAATTTGGCAGAAAGTTTTTAAATTCTCTAATTCCTGAATTTTCGTCTATTCCTCCTGTATTTATCCAACAAGATAATCAACTTATGAGAAGTATGTATTAAAATGAACTAAAATAGATGACAGCATTATTGCTGTCAATAATGCTGAGAGTAAAAAATGTAAAATTTCCCGAAATATTTTATTCTTGGAATGGAAAACTCCTATATCAACTCTTTGAGGAGTTGGCAAGCTTATAGACAATGCTATAACAAATTCACGTTGTAGGATCAGTTATAACTGATCTGTACAAAGTGAGTTTGATTTAGCATTTGCTTATCATGTAGACTATGTATATTTGCTTTCACTATGCTTGCTTGCAAATTTTTCAAGTGAATTCTATTTGCAAATTTTTCAAGTGAATTCTATTTGCAAATTTTTCAAGTGAATTCTAAACTGTTAATTTAAAAGATCAAAGCAACCTTTTGAGAAAGGAAGTCCTGAAGAAGTTAGAACTCATTTTAATATTAATGACAAAAAAACATTTTATAATTATATTAATCATCAGATATATGTATTTTTTTAAATTGGATGAATAAATCTTATTACAAAATTAAATTATAAATTAATAAATTTGATTAATTTTAAATTTATTAGAAAATATGATTGATAAATTCAAATACTAATATAATGTATTTTATATGCTGTATTCAAATGTTTCACATTTATGATATTAGGTATTACATACAGAACCAATATCCAGCAAGAAATACAAAACTATATGAAAACCAATCATGGTGAATAGCAATCACCTGAACTGAGTAACTTTTCTGTTCAAACTATGAAGGTCAATTTGCCTGATGATAAGCATTGTCCATTCAACACTGATGAAAATGTTTTAGTTTTTATGTAGTTTTGTATTTTCTTGCTGGATATTGAGTCTATATAGTGCTTATTCACATATAGCCAGTTGGAGTACTTGAATTTATGATATTAAGAAATATGTCAAAATTTACAGGTGTTTTGTAATATATTAGAAAATTACTTAGTTCATAAAATTTCAAATATTTTATATTTATATATGAACATTAAATTTTATTAAGCAAATATTTTTTTAATTACAAAAATGAAATTGGTTATCATTCAAATAATAAAATTCCATACCTTATTCTTCCAGCATCTGAGGATGATGGACATTTAATATATTTGAAAAGATTTGCATATAAGAATAGAACTTTGTTGGGGAATAAGATGTGGAATTTTATTACTTTTACTTGTTAAAATGCTAGCTTTTTTAAGTTCAAACTTTTTTCACAATTTTCTGGATATTGATAAAGATATAACTTTTTAAGATGAAGACTAGACTCAAGTTTGTGTTTGAAGATGTGTTTGTTTAGTGATTAAAGTCATCTAGCAATATAACTTACTTGTATAGAGCTGATTGTAATAAATTACTGAACTGTTTATCTACCTCCTTTTTTTTCAACATTGTTGGAAATAACATTTCACTAATTCAGATTTTTTTATGTTTGTACAACCTTTACCCTTTTTTAGTCCAGATTAGTTGCATTTACTGTAATTATTAAATTTTAATTGTCTATGTGAATTCTAAATATTAATTTGTAATGCATTTAATTTTAAAAAAAAAGAATGAAAACATACCTAAATGCATGATTAATTACTAGGATAGACAAAAAAGAAAGTATTTNTATAAGGGCTAAAATCAAAAATAAAATTATAAAAACTTACTTGGTGAAATAAAATGTGTGGTGGATATACATACCTGATACAAAACCTTCTTCAATTGTATGAATATACTTTTAAAAAAATTATAATTAAATATAGTTTTGTAATGAAACGTACTGTACATGAAAATAACATTGAATATTCTTTACTCTTTAAATCTTAACCACTTACAGTTAGTCAAATAGCTCCCTACGAGTGGAATCAGACATGGTCCTGCTAGGTGTGCGGTGTGTACTGTCATGCACGCGGGCTGCCAAATCCCGAGGGTGCCGATACCCTCGGGATTTGGCAATGTCAAATGCTTCTTTTGTCGCATCACTAATATACCTCAAAAGACGCGACAGTGTTCTTGTAAATTTTAAACGTTTCTCACCATAGTTGTAAAAGTCTAAATATGTTAAACTTAATAGATTGTCCGTCTTTTGTTTTCTAACTAATTCGTTTTAGGACCAGGTGTTGTCCACGGAAATTTCCAAAATGTACAACTTTTCGGCCACTCTCGTCGAACTGGAAAAATTTCTGTCTTTATTACATCTAATACAGTATTTCGAAGAAATCAATCCCCACTGTACTTGGCTATAGATTGATTCGGTTAAGCTTTTAAGTAATATTCCGGCTCTTTCGTCAGGGTTTTGTTTATGTCCCCAATTCCCTAAACGCTTAATTATTTAACTTCTTCTTAAGTAGAAATAAGTCGAAACCAGTTACTTTGTACTCGAATATTTGTAGTCTTGGGAAAAAAATGGAAAGATAAATTTTTACGACAACTGATATATAAATCGTAAATTTAAGGAAAATAAATTCTAGATCTTTTTCTGTACCTGGTGCATCTCTCTCATTCGTTAAATTTAGTTGTAAATGACGCTGTCGAAGTAACGGTTAATTTTTTAACATTATACAAGAATTGTACACGTTTTTTTCTACATCCCCTTAAAGATGGGATATACAAAATCGTAATATCACCGGTTTAACATTGAAATCCGTGAGTAATATAAAATCGGAGAGCGGAATAAATATATCAAATATTTTAATGCATTTTTTAAACTCCTGTCAACTATACAGAACTATCGTAAAAACATACCAGTAAATTCTTATCGGTTGGGTTAAGTTATAAATCTACTCGTTATTCATGTAATCGAAATATCTAGTGGGCAGGCGGCTAACAGCCGAGAACCGGACCTTGATAGAATTGGAATCGTTATATGTGTGCAGCTTCCACCCAAGGTCGTAGGCTTCCACCGGCTAAACCGGGTGAGGTTGGTGCTCTGTAAAGCGCATGCGCAAATCTGGCTTTT
>NW_019384571.1:1208204-1215146 GCF_000671375.1 Centruroides sculpturatus | reverse complement strand
CCATAAAAATTATTTATATTAATGATGTCTCCAAAGGTCAAGTTATTTTTATGCGAAAAATTCGTTACTAGAAATCGCGGCCGCCGTTTGATGTGCTGTTCCGCGACGAAAACCAGCTTTAAGCAACGGCGTAGTCGAACGGTACACACTCGGTAAGTAATCCTATAATTTTTTGTTTATAGCATAGTTTATACGGATTACTCCCAAAAAATTATACGTGTTTTGGAAATGTTGAGTGGAATTAGTCTAGAATCGGTTAATTTTATAGAAGAAAACCTTTCGAACAGCCTTAGTCCGTAAAGTTCACAGCTATCGGGCTGCGATTGGCTCATGTATTAAACATTCCTACAACGTAAAATTCGATTAGCGTGGAACGTATCTAAGCGTTATAGGGGAGGTCTACTGTATTTTTTAAATACAGTATCGTTTTGTGCATTTTAATATATTTATTAGAAATTCGGCCAAGTGTTCAAAGAGATCGGATTACAAACTGGGCCCAAGTATATCCGGAACGAATTATCCACAAAAAATTATTGAAAATTGACTCGAATTCGAATCCGGATCCTCAGAGCTGTGGGTTGTTATCTTTGTCGCTTCAGATATCGTATCCTTCATCAGTTATGAAGAAATTAACTCTTTCCGCCCTGAGGGCCTCTTTTTAGCAAGTCCATGGGTTCAGCCAGGTCCACAATGAGGCTACCGGGTGGTGGGTGGTGAGGAACATATCCGAACGGACCATACCTAAAAAATTCATGAAGATTTTTCGACCCGTTCGGATCCGAGCCTGGTCTCCAGAGCGGTAGGCTGTCGCCTTGACCGCTCGGCCATCCGGCCGTCCGGTCGAAGAAACTTGCAAAGAAAACGTCTCTTCTTCTAAAGGGCCAGCAACAGTCTGCTTCCAAATTTTAATTAATAACTCCAACCTCCTCCATCTTGCCAGCCGCACATGCAACTTCCGTCCAGTTAAAAGGAGAATTCTGCCGAAGTCCGAAGATGATTGGTTAGACCAGTGTTTCTCAACGGGGGCGATATCGCCCCCATGTGGGCGTTTTTCCATGTTCAGGGGGAGATTAGCAACAATTTATATTTTGGGGGGCGAAAAACAATTTTCTGGGCGATAAAGTAAAACATTATATTAAGAATAATTAGATATTTTATTCGTTATATCGTACAATAATTAAACAAATAACATTATACTAGTCACTAGTCTATTCAATGCAGTACGAATTTGGCGTTAGCCTTGTCCCTCGGCATCGGAATTTTGTAGTGAAGGGGGCGATAATACGTAACGGTTTTATTGAAGGGGGCGATACTACGTCGAAGGGGGCGACGATTCGTTAGAGGTTGAGAAACACTGGGTTAGACCTTTCATCTCTGCCGTGCCCTCGTCCAATAAACATTTGTGACCATTTGTAAATACTTGTGAAATTCTTTGGCCTCTTAACGAAGAAAATGGCCAAAGTGCCACTAGATCAAAGTGGTGTGGGCCATCTGGAAACGTTAACCAGCTTCATCAATTCATTCGAAGTAACAACTGAACTATTTTTGTACACATTTTTCATCATACCCCAAAAAAGGAAGACAAATCGATGTCCGGCCAATGTGATGCCGGGTGGAAGACAGAGTAATCAAATGCCTGACAATCCGGCAAAAAGCCGGACGTATGGCCACCCTAGACGGATCACCCCGAAAAAATTTTTCGACCCGTCCGGATTCGTTCTCAGGTCTCCCAAAGTTTGATTGCTATTTAGCCGAACATGATAGCTTACCGCTCTGGGGAACCCGGAATCGAATCCCGATGGATCAAAAAACCTCAGACATTTTTAGGAGAATGGTTTTCCTAGGATATGTCAGGCCCATCCCTTACCTCCCTGCTTGAACCTGGGCCTGGCCGAACTAACAATGGTCTTGATTAAATAAGCACATTTAGTGGCCACAAGGCGAATTAAAAAAAAAGGTTTTCCAGAGCGATAATGACTGCTTAACCCCTCTGGCATAGGCCGGATGGCCGAGTGGTTAAGGTGGCAGCCTACCGCTCTGGAGGACCCGGGTCAAAAATTCCCCAGGAATTTTTGGGGATGGTCCGTCCAGATATGTTTGGCCCCGTCCCTCAATATCCGGCCGCCCCATTGTGGACCTAGCCGAACCAATAATGGACCTGCTAAAAAGAAGCCCTCTTAGTTCCCACAGGGCTGAAAACCCTCGGGCATCTGGCCGTTGGCAACATTACTTTCAATGGAAACACCTTTGTACACAGTACTGTAATCTGCTTTAGTAATCCGAATCCTGACGTTTTTAATTGGTCAAAAGCCATTTCATACTTTTAATTCGTAATTGCATACTAAGCTAACTAGTAATGAGTGAAATTAAAGGTCTGTTCTATTAGTTAGGGTTGTGCACATTTTTATTTAGATTTGACGTCATTCTTTAGAATTTCTTCTAAAACTAAAGCAATGACGTCAAATTGACGTAAAAATGTAGACTATCTTAACCAATCGAATAAATTCCAAGTCTTCATTGCGAGTTTGATACACAATGGACCAATTATGCATAGTAAAAAATTTCATAATTTAAAATTGTAATAATATCAAAAATACAGATATTGCGAATGAGTTTTTTTAATGTATTCTTGATATTAGTATAATTTTAAAGTATAAAATATTTTACTTTTCCGGCCATTAAACGGAGAGAAAGTATTCATAAATAAAATAGAATTAGTGTAATTCAATTTTATTCATTGTGTGTTTATCTCAAAAAACCACGTGTTATTATCGTATGAATGAAATATATCAAGTATTAATTTATTTTATTCGTCAGTTTCAATATTATTTTTAAAGAATTGTATTCGTATTTATAAAATTTATAGCATCTCGATTTTTCATTTATTATTTAAAATAATTTTAAACATTTAGTGTATTAATTATCGAATAAAAGAAAATTTCGCCGGAAACATTCTTGATTTTATGATTGAGATGTTTCCCACTAATTGCCGCTACTATATTTAGCAGGAGCATCTCTGAATTTATCCGCAACATCCAGATCGCTCCCGAGCGCATCTCTATTCACATCGCTGATCATCATTCTTCGCAAGATTTGATCCTTGGAATGGCAATGGTTTTAATAAACTTCAAATAATTATTCTTTTGTAAATTAGTAGATTTAATTCAAAACATTATTTTTCTTTCGAAATTTCATTGATATATTCAAATGAAACTTCAAAAGATTATGGCTGATACTAAAGCAGGAAACTTTACGAGGGTCATGCAAAAGCATGCGGGACGAGCCAAAGAAAGGGTAAGTGTTTTTAATTATACTTAATAATATTATTATTTAAAATTGTAAAACATTTACTCTAATAAATAAAAAAGAATTATTTTAAGAATTAATTAAAATATGCCGAGTGATGAAAGCTAGTTTGCAGTTGGATATATTACTTAAAATAGAATTGTGAATCATTTCGTATTTTATTACTGCTGCAGAATTACTTAATAAGTAGCAAAAGTGTTATTTTCCAGATTCATGTTTAACAAAGTTGTAAATTTGAGTTTTATAATATATTTGAGCAATGAAGTAAATTACATCAGTAATGCTAATAAATACTGTATTTATTATTAGTTAATTAAGATATAATTATTTATTTATATTTATTAACTAAATTTTTCATGATTGGTTTACATGAGTGACAATATTTGAATTTGTAAAATTTTATAATAAATTTTTTTAAATATATATTACATACATTACAAATGTTTCTCTTAAGATGAATTGACTCTTAAAATCTATTAAGTAGTTTTAACACCAAATTCAAACTAATTAGGTTTCAGATTTAGTACAATTATATTAACTAAAATTAAGCATAGTACTTGATTACACAAAAGTAATTTAAAAATATAAAATATGCATACTTATAATAAGCAAATAGGGTTACCAACTCTCCTGAACTTGGGGACTGAAATTTGGCAGAAAGTTTTTAAATTCTCTAATTCCTGAATTTTCGTCTATTCCTCCTGTATTTATCCAACAAGATAATCAACTTATGAGAAGTATGTATTAAAATGAACTAAAATAGATGACAGCATTATTGCTGTCAATAATGCTGAGAGTAAAAAATGTAAAATTTCCCGAAATATTTTATTCTTGGAATGGAAAACTCCTATATCAACTCTTTGAGGAGTTGGCAAGCTTATAGACAATGCTATAACAAATTCACGTTGTAGGATCAGTTATAACTGATCTGTACAAAGTGAGTTTGATTTAGCATTTGCTTATCATGTAGACTATGTATATTTGCTTTCACTATGCTTGCTTGCAAATTTTTCAAGTGAATTCTATTTGCAAATTTTTCAAGTGAATTCTATTTGCAAATTTTTCAAGTGAATTCTAAACTGTTAATTTAAAAGATCAAAGCAACCTTTTGAGAAAGGAAGTCCTGAAGAAGTTAGAACTCATTTTAATATTAATGACAAAAAAACATTTTATAATTATATTAATCATCAGATATATGTATTTTTTTAAATTGGATGAATAAATCTTATTACAAAATTAAATTATAAATTAATAAATTTGATTAATTTTAAATTTATTAGAAAATATGATTGATAAATTCAAATACTAATATAATGTATTTTATATGCTGTATTCAAATGTTTCACATTTATGATATTAGGTATTACATACAGAACCAATATCCAGCAAGAAATACAAAACTATATGAAAACCAATCATGGTGAATAGCAATCACCTGAACTGAGTAACTTTTCTGTTCAAACTATGAAGGTCAATTTGCCTGATGATAAGCATTGTCCATTCAACACTGATGAAAATGTTTTAGTTTTTATGTAGTTTTGTATTTTCTTGCTGGATATTGAGTCTATATAGTGCTTATTCACATATAGCCAGTTGGAGTACTTGAATTTATGATATTAAGAAATATGTCAAAATTTACAGGTGTTTTGTAATATATTAGAAAATTACTTAGTTCATAAAATTTCAAATATTTTATATTTATATATGAACATTAAATTTTATTAAGCAAATATTTTTTTAATTACAAAAATGAAATTGGTTATCATTCAAATAATAAAATTCCATACCTTATTCTTCCAGCATCTGAGGATGATGGACATTTAATATATTTGAAAAGATTTGCATATAAGAATAGAACTTTGTTGGGGAATAAGATGTGGAATTTTATTACTTTTACTTGTTAAAATGCTAGCTTTTTTAAGTTCAAACTTTTTTCACAATTTTCTGGATATTGATAAAGATATAACTTTTTAAGATGAAGACTAGACTCAAGTTTGTGTTTGAAGATGTGTTTGTTTAGTGATTAAAGTCATCTAGCAATATAACTTACTTGTATAGAGCTGATTGTAATAAATTACTGAACTGTTTATCTACCTCCTTTTTTTTCAACATTGTTGGAAATAACATTTCACTAATTCAGATTTTTTTATGTTTGTACAACCTTTACCCTTTTTTAGTCCAGATTAGTTGCATTTACTGTAATTATTAAATTTTAATTGTCTATGTGAATTCTAAATATTAATTTGTAATGCATTTAATTTTAAAAAAAAAGAATGAAAACATACCTAAATGCATGATTAATTACTAGGATAGACAAAAAAGAAAGTATTTAGAACTTTTTCTTAAAAATGGAAGATTTACACAGCATTTTTTCTCAAAAAAATATATTTTAACAATAAATTAATAAACACTGCAATAACTTAATAAACCAGCAAATCTAATAAACATTATTTTAAACAAAAATATTGCTGCTGATTTTATTAGGTTCTTTCAGTGTTTTATTAATTTATATTTTAACAATAATAATAAAAACACCTTTCTCACTTTTTCTTACAAGTTTTAATAAAATGACGTTTGAAATTATGTTAAACCTAACATTTTCAACTATTTTGAATAACCTGAGGAAGGCTATTCAAAATAGTTGAAAATGATAGTCATTTTATTAAAGCTTGTTAGAAAAAGTGAAAAAGGTGTTTTTATTATTATCATCTAGAAGTTCTAGTTTACAGCACGTAGAATTATATTTTAACAATTTTTTCAAATGCTTTTTTATTTTCTAGAAAGCATTGTTATGAATTTTATTGGTATCAGTTTGTTATGTTAAATACTTTATAGTTTTACATTATAAAATATGTTGTTGTATAGGATTTTGTTTTTATGATTTGTAAATATAGACCCTACTTAATGAACTATTAATATACCTTTTGTTGCTGAAAAATGTTTAATAAACAAAATACAAATGTTTTCAGTATAACAATAGGCCATCTTCAAGTGTAACTGAATTCAAACACTTTTTCAAAAATTTAAATGTTTTAATGATGAAACGTCTGAACATTTAAATTTAAAACAAAAATATTAGATAAATTAACTAATAAACTGGACTTATTTTATTTTATTATTTATTTTATTTTTTTTATTTGTTAAAAAATATCATGGAAATTTTGTTTGCATGCTATAAAAATACATAGAAACAATTTAGTAGAGAAGCAATATCAAGAATAGTCAAAACTATAAGGAGAAAAGTAAAAGAGAAATATAAGATTTGTTTTTTGAAACTGTGTCCTGTTTTATATTTGTGGCATAGTAAACACTAGTATTGTGTTTTATTCCAAAGACACATGGCAAATTTTCCATCAAATTCCTTTTATTAGTTGAGTTGACTCAACTAATAAAGGAATGTAGTAAACACTAGTACAGTAGAGCGTCGTTTATCCGAATCAATTGGGGACTGGGGTGGTTCGGATAACTTATTTTTCAGATAACGAATCATGTACGAAAAAATATATTAATTTATCCCATGTTGAAATTTCTCTCCGTTGCGTGTCGCTTCGCGTTGAATTTTCGTCGATGTTAAGCCTAACGAAGACTATTGTATCGTTAAAAATTATTTTTTTATTTTGTACAAACAAAATAAAT
>NW_019384571.1:1190552-1206195 GCF_000671375.1 Centruroides sculpturatus | reverse complement strand
TGTGTTTTATTCCAAAGACACATGGCAAATTTTCCATCAAATTCCTTTATTAGTTGAGTCGATGCGGTACATTGTTTTGTAGTCGTTTCGGGCTTTGCCCCTCTTCAGTCAACTGTATTTTCTCTTCCTGTCTGTGATCTTGGTGTTGGCTTCTTTGCATTTTTGTTTGATGAGTCTTGCCGTTTCTAGTTTCTGTAGATTTGTTGATTTTCTTTTTGAAACCGTGTCCTGTTTTATATTTGTGGCGTAGTAAACACTAGTATTGTGTTTTATTCCAAAGACACATGGCAAATTTTCCATCAAATTCCTTTATTAGTTGAGTTGACTCAACTAATAAAGGAATTTGATGGAAAATTTGCCATGTGTCTTTGGAATAAAACACAATACTAGTGTTTACTATGCCACAAAAAAAGAAATATAAGAGGTTAGGCTAAATGAAGTTAAGAGGAGGAAGGAATGGTAGTGATACAAAACATGCTAGAAAAGTATAGTTATAGTATATGATATGAAGATTGATAGAAAAAAATAGGAAGAAGTTTAATAGAAGGAAAGCTTTTAATAAGAAACATTGTTTTCAATGTGATGATAATAAATGAAAAGCAAATGGAATTTGCTTTTTTTAGATGTTTATGCCATAAGATTATATACAACAGTATTAAAGAAAGAAAAGGATTTATATATTCTCATTTCTAAATCTTTATAAATTCAGAATATCAGATTGTTGTCAATTTTTCTTTACACACATTATTCCTATAGAACATTTTTGCTTAAAATTGCTCAAAAATGCAAATGGCCTTATATTTTTGCAACAGCCTTATTTTTGATTTTTTGAATAAAAACTATATTTACTGGTTAATTTATATTAATTAATAGAATAAAACTTTGTTTACATTTTTATTTTTGATTGTAAATAGAATAACTAAATTTTTTACATCTACATTTATTCTTGTCATTAGTTTTTTGCTTAAGTGTGATAAAAATTTATTATTCCAAAAAGTTGGGATGGCCTTATATTTTTGCAATGCATCTTAAATTAAATGGTATGTACAACACTTCTGTTTCATGATCATACTTGAGTTCTCTGTACCTGTTCCTATCACTTCCTCAATGCTCTAAATTCTTTTCTTGAAGGATGATTTGGTTGCGAAATGCAAACATCTATGAAGATCACCAACATCATCATTTACTTTAAAAACTCAAATTGCACAAAATTTGTTTGATTGCAGATAAATCATTGACATAAAAAATGTCCATTTCATTACTTTCTTTAGCACTTTATTTAGTATTTCATCTGCTCAAAGATGTTTCAATATTGTTTGCAGTTTTTGTAAAGTCTATACAAAAAAAAACTGAAAGTAGAACTGACATGTAAAGGAAAATTTCACATGAGAATGCATATGCTACATGTCCACCCAGTTTGTTTCACCACCCCCTCCTATTTCCCAATCTTGAATGTACTTAGAGGAAGTATTCATGGAAGAATACAAAGGAGGTGAAATAGTCTAACCCCACCTCTATAGAAATTATGAAAAAAATATCATTTGTATCTTTGCTTTCCCAGCTGTTAATACATAACAGAGGGAAAGTATGATGATTGTCAAGAAACGACCTCCCAAGACTTGGAACCTTGAAACATCGAGAAATGCAAAAAAAAATTTAGTGGGTAATTTCTGTGTGTGTGGAGGAGCATGATTTTTGTTCATCCTCTGACTCCTGTGCTTTTTGTTGAAAATATCTGAAATTTTCAGGGAGATTTGTTTATTAGGGGGATTGATGATATTAAATTTTGGTGATTAAAGGTCAAGAGGATGGGGAGATACACACAACTCTGTCTCTAGTAGGGCTGGACTTAATAATGATTTTATTCATTATTAGCATTTACAATTATTTATAAAATATATTCCTAACTTCAAATTTAAGCTTTTTGCCATTTTATAATAGTTAAAAATAGTGTAAAGTTTTTCAATAAAATATAACAACAGATGGTGCCACCAAAATTTTAAATGCTGCCGGGAAAGTTAAGCAACTCGTTGCTGGTAATGATGTCTAAGAGTATGCTTACTCTTAAATGCACCTATCTTAATTTTAAAAATAATCATAATTGAACTGGTTAAATTTTAAATTTGATATATTTTAGGATATCATTAGGGCTTTATATAAAGTTTAGATAATGCAATTAAATTTAGAAATTCTAATCATAATAGTCAGAGGTTCTTGACCATATTAAATAAAGGAGGAGGGGAAAAAAAAATCTGATCTCAAAGCCAAGTCTACATTCACTTGTAGTTCCTTGCCATGTCTTAAATATTTTATAAATGAAATTTAAAGAATTAACATGATGTTTGAATAAAAAAAATAGTTTCAGATTTTGAAAATTTGTTACATATAGGTTTTAATGACCAAAGCTTAAGCCCCTATTGTAGAAAAAATATAATGAAACTTAAATTTATTATGGTTTTCTGAAAATAAGTTCATTTTTCTGATTACATTTATATGAAAGCATGTGTGTGATGTATTCTTTGGATCAGATTTTTTTAATGCATTATCTTTTTTTAAATATTAAACAGTTAAAAAATTTTAAACAAATTGAATTTTAGAATTANTATAAATATATATATATATATATATATATATATATAGTGGTGCCTCGTATAACGTATGCCTTGAATAATGGACGCTGCGAACAACGGACTTTCTGTTTGGCTGTTACGTGACTCGAGCAACGGACTGGCTGCGAACAATAGACTTTCTGTGAATAAGTACGAATGATTTCCACTCTTTTGCCGTTGCCAATGACAATCTGCTATTTTTATAATATATTAGTAGACTATTATTAGAATATATTATTAGTATATCTGAAGTACAGAGCTCCCGTTGGAATTCGGCTTGCTCCCTTGTTTATTACGTACAGTACATCACCTCAGTGCAGGGTATTTACATTTACTCAAATGTTGAGCAAATCAGGATTCTAAAAAAACAGAAAGATGATTTCAATTGAAACAAAGCAAGAAATCATCAGGAGTGAAAGTTGACAAAAACTTCCTTGTCAAGTGGGGAGAAGTTCTGGAGTTTACCAACACTCATTATCCAAACAGAGCTGAGGCCAACAGGATCAATGATCTCTACAATGACACCCTTGCCCGTCATTTTTGACAGGTGTTGAAGAAGAGAGAGAAACAGACCATCTTGGACATTTTTTTTAAGAAGCCAGCAGGCAAAAAATAAAGGATGGAACAAGAGGAGTTGACCCTGCAAGCTCCGGTAGCCTCTCCTGAATCTGACTCTGATTTAAAAAACAATAAAGAGACTTGCTGCAATGTGTAAAAAGTCTGTATCTGTATGAATGTGTGAAAAAAGTGTTCCTCCACCTCCTCACAACATATGACTACCTGGCATAATTGGTGACTGCTCCATTTTCAATTTTTTATGGTACGGTTATTTTATGCTGTAGAACGAATTATGTTTTAACATTTATTTCTATGGAAAAATGCGTTTCTTGTAACGGACTTTTCACTTAATGGACGTGCACATGGAATGGATTAAGTACATTATATGAGACACCACTGTATATAAAATCATCAAATAATAGAGAGGTTGTGGCCAAAGTTTTCATCTCTAAAACATGAACGTCGAACGTCAAGAACCTCTGTCTTGTAAACAGCGCTTGACGTTAGACGTTCATGTTTTAGAGATGAAAACTTCGGCCGCAATCTCTCTAATATATATAAATTTCAAAAATTACCAAAATTTTTTTAATTGGAATATTTTTTTTTTTTCAAATATATAACNATTTAACACTTAAATTTCGATTTATATGAATTTTTAAATCACGACACCATCTACAAATTACGATGAATATCAATCAGGTGATGAAATAAATCGACGTAACATAACACGATCTTTGACCTTTCGGTTTGAATAAAAAGAAAATAAAAAAAAAATAATGATTTTGGTTGAATTTAAGTTAAAAGGCCTAATTGTTTTTAAGAATTAAACATTACAAGTATCCTTGTTGCCATCTGTTAAGAAATTTAAATCTACAACTCTTGCAAAATCTAAATGAAAAAAGTTGGCAAAGTTTAAAAAGTCAGTTTAATAAAATCTTAAGTATTGTCTGGTATCATATTTAGATACAGTCTATATTTAACTTTTAATTGGAATATTTTTTTTTTTTTCAAATATATAACTGTTGAATGTGTTTCTTTAATAATAGAGTTTTTCGAATATAAGAAACAGATGCAGAAATTGCTGATATGTCCTGAAAATGTTCTGTTATAAACAATTTTTGGCTCCTTGGTGAAGGTTTGATGATTTGCAATTTGGAAGTTGATTTTTAATTGTTTTGGTAATATAAAAATCTGTGATGATTACAAATCAAAATAATTTTGTTTATATTCTGTTAGGAATCAAGTAAACTTTAATATGTGTTTTTTGACCCTTTCTTAGACAAATTTCAGCTTTCAAACATTTGGAATAGAATATTAAAATAATGCTTAAAATATAATTATATTTTCGTATTTTTAAAAGTTCTGAATATGAGCTTGTAAGTTGGAGGTAATCCAGGAAGAAATTGAAAGCATTAGTTTATTTATATTGTTTTATGCTTTTTAGAAATCCATTTTAATTATTTTATTTTTAGTTGCTAATGTAAAAACTAGCAAAAGGAAAAATATTTATTGAATCTGAAATGTTGTAATTTAAATCTAGAAATAAATATTTCATATTTATTTTTAGATTTATTAAATTTGAAAAACAATTATATAATGTTAATATTTTAAGTAAATATGAATTTATATTTTGAATATTTTTGTTTTAGAAAACATTTGAATTTACATCATTTAGAAAACATCATAAATAATGAATGATGACATCAGTACAGCAGTTTTAACAATAAATATTATTATTGTTAGAACTCAGTAATTACATTATATATAGAAAGACTGAAATTTTGAATTGGAATCAATTCAAAATTTGAGTTTTTAATTTATATTTATATATGAAAAGTTATGAGTTTCAGTTAAAATCTATGATATGTACCTATTTTGATAATAAAAATATCAAATTTAGAAAATATATTTTATTAATTACATCATTTAATTAATTAATTTAATATTTAATTTTAACTTTATAAATTCCTAGTTAGTTGCCTTTTTTAAAAAGTTAAATATTATTTTTCCATTATCTGTTTAAACTAAAAACAAAAAGCTAATTTTATTAAGATTAAACTATACTAACTGGGAATTTATTCATTTTAATTTTAATTAGTTTAAATAAAAAAAAAATAATGATTTTGGTTGAATTTAAGTTAAAAGGCCTAATTGTTTTTAAGAATTAAACATTACAAGTATCCTTGTTGCCATCTGTTAAGAAATTTAAATCTACAACTCTTGCAAAATCTAAATGAAAAAAGTTGGCAAAGTTTAAAAAGTCAGTTTAATAAAATCTTAAGTATTGTCTGGTATCATATTTAGATACAGTCTATATTTAACTTTTAAAGTTAGGATATATAAAGTTATAATAATTAACTTTTAAAAATTATTTAAAAGTTAAATTATTACTTTAAACTAATATCAAAACTATGCTGATCAAATCAATGAAATGATGTACTGTTTTCTTGTATTATTTTATTTGATAGTTGATTTATCAACATTTTTGCTGTCTTTTGACAAAATTTGGTGAAAGCATTTTGTAACTGAATAAATTGTCTTGTCTTTTGTTTCTACATAATTTGCAGTACTGTAGAGTCCCGCTAGTCTGAACTAATTGGGACCAAGCCCTGTTCAGATTAGCAGATTTTTGGATTAGCCAAATAATTGAGATAATACAGAAGGAAGTAGTAAAACAGGTCTGGTTTATATAGATCCAACACTATCAATGACTTTTATTTCCATTTTTGTGTGTAAGTACTGTATAGATCTGCTGTTTTAATTGGTCATGTCAAACACTGATTTATTAATTTTGTACAGTATTAATATTAATTGCTTCATTTGACAGAGGAAGATGAATGCATTAATGAAATTAATGTATCATACACTGTTTTATATGAATAAATTGTTTTCCATTAGAGTTTTCACTAAATTTCACTAGTGGAAATTCACCAGATTGTACAGAAAGATACTGGCAATTCTGCTCATGAGCAAAAGGTGCATCATCTTTATAAATTAGTTTTAATACAAGTGGATAAGCAAGCCAATGATGAATCTGTTTTATTTTGAAATGGATTATCATTTGCTTGCTTAAAACTGTATTAACTCAGCACTATTTGTGGTTGGATTTGTAATGCCATTATTTGAGGGTGAGCATCATGCTCACTTTACATTTTTTTGTATTCTCAATGATTTGTCTTTAGAAATTTTACTTAAATTGGAAAGTTTTCTTATGAATAATACATATTTTAATGTTTACCTTACTTTATTTCAGTTAGAATACATTAAAAGTAAGTTTGATATAGAAACAGAAAATTGATATCTGATCAGATTAATGAAAACAGAAATACAATATCTGAAATAATTGTTAAACTTAATTATAATTAAACAGATTCAGAACTTGAATAGAAGTTTGGATTTTTAAAATGGCATTGTTTTCAGATTATGGAGTAGCCTACTGAACTGATCTGCAGATACATGTAACATCTTTTGATGCTGTTTTCCTATTCTTTTTTGGTTAATATGTACACTTTTCTCTTGATACTGATATTGCCTATGTAGGATTTGGTTTGTTTTTCAACACTTTCAGGATTTTCATACGAAGATCCTTGCTCTCATTGCCTGTGAGAAAGGAGCTTATATTTTCTTCCTCAGACTCCTCATTAAGCCATTTCAGAAATATTTCATCATGTTTTATGATAGTACTGTACATATACAATATCACTTCACAATTAGTCATACCATTTCAAATGCGAAAAAAAGACATGAGATTTCTTGTGGATGAGTACTGTGCTAACTTGTCCAACATGACTAAAACAAAAGCAGCACCAAAAGCTTTACCAAAATTAGAAATAGTAGTCATTGCTATCTTGTTGAAGGGGATTCTTGGGAAAGAAAGTATACTAGAGATTGGCCACAAAACTTCCAAGAAGCTTGAGTTACAAGCATTTTAAAACAAAAGGTGAGCACAGCACTCATCCTCAAATAATTGTGAGTTAATTCTGCTTTACCAGGTAATGTGCTGAAAGGATTTATAGAATTTAAATCCACACATATGGTTGAATTGCACATGCTGAATTTGACTTAAGGAGGGACAGTTTTGAAATATTTTTTAACTCCCTACATAAAATAATGAAAATTAGTTTCACTTTGATGTTTTGCTGGGATCAATAATTCAGTTTAACTTAAGGAGGAATTTGAGAAAAAGAGAGGGTTCCAGATTATAGGTTTTACTGTTTTAGAAATCATTGTCCATTAATCTACACAAATATTATCTTCTACGTATACAAAAAATTTATTTTATAGATTTACATGTAATAATCTTTTTTAATATTAAGCAAAGTATTTATAAGTTTTATATATTTTTTTATAGAAGTTAAAATTTATTACTGGATTAAATGTTTTTCAGAGCTGCTCAGCTCAGTCTTCACATCTGAATACAAAAATATATGAATTTAAAATCCATGGAATATTGAAAGGTAATATTGTTCATTTGTGGAAGAGAAGCTCTAAAAATGATTTAATTTTGTAATAAATTTTGACTTTTATAAAAAAAAAAAAAAAAAATAAGCAAATGTTTTTATTCTTAATTTAAATAATAGAAAGTCAAATTTATCCAAAGAAATGTTAATATTAACTTTTTCTTTTTATAAGAAATAGTAGTAAATTGTTTTTAGAATTTACTTATTACTATTAAATAATTTTAGAATTTGTTTTGCTTAGTTCTGTCACAACTTGGTGAACTTATAGACACTTGGCAACTAATTTATCATTAGTTTTTTAATCAATACCCTTTACTTATAGAAACGCGTTTTGGGCTTTCATCCCTCTTCAGTCTGTTACCATAGTAAAACAAGAAAAAGAAGACACTGACAAAACAAATAAAATTTTAGAATTACTGAATTTTAATAGATTTTTAAAGTATTTAATATTGTTCAAATGTTTTCAATGTTTTAAAAAATTGACTTTTAAATTACTTACCCTAATTAAACTTGAAGTACTTGAAATTAAAAATAGAATGACGTTTTATTATAAATTCTAAGATAAGTCAAGAATTCAGAACTTTCTATTATATCAAAAAATTTAAGGAATAATAATAATAATAATAATAATTTTTAATTTATAAGTTAAATGTTTAATTTAAAGGTATAAATGTTAAATATAATTATGAATCAAAGAAATTAAAGTGTGCTAGATTTATAGTGCCACAATTTAATTTATTGTAAAATGGTTTTTACCATAAATTAAAACACTTTTTTTTAAAAATAATCATAATTGAACTGGTTAAATTTTAAATTTGATATATTTTAGGATATCATTAGGGCTTTATATAAAGTTTAGATAATGCAATTAAATTTAGAAATTCTAATCATAATAGTCAGAGGTTCTTGACCATATTAAATAAAGGAGGAGGGGAAAAAAAAATCTGATCTCAAAGCCAAGTCTACATTCACTTGTAGTTCCTTGCCATGTCTTAAATATTTTATAAATGAAATTTAAAGAATTAACATGATGTTTGAATAAAAAAAATAGTTTCAGATTTTGAAAATTTGTTACATATAGGTTTTAATGACCAAAGCTTAAGCCCCTATTGTAGAAAAAATATAATGAAACTTAAATTTATTATGGTTTTCTGAAAATAAGTTCATTTTTCTGATTACATTTATATGAAAGCATGTGTGTGATGTATTCTTTGGATCAGATTTTTTTAATGCATTATCTTTTTTTAAATATTAAACAGTTAAAAAATTTTAAACAAATTGAATTTTAGAATTATTCAATTAAAAAATTTTACACATTTAATATTTAAAATGTTTTAAATTAATTTTTATTTACTTTTTCATTCTGTTATATTTTAATTGTATTTTTATAACTAAAAATCATAACATAATGAAATAGAAAAAAAATATATATATTTTATTTCTTAGGCAGAATGATCCAAAATATATGGAAAATCTAATTATAAGCGATCATTAAAATTTTGACAAAAATTTGTAATTTATGATTAAAATAAATCATAAATTATAAATTTTTGTCAAAATTTTAATGATTGCTTATAATTAGATTTTCCATACATTTTGGATCACTCTGCCTAAGAAATGCTAAATATTTGTGATTCCAAAATTTATTATTAATGAAATACTTAGAGGAATTATTATATGCCTTCAGTATATTTATTCAAAGATATTTTTGATGGATAGTGTGCATTTATTTTTCTACAGAAAAAGTGAATGATAGCGCATAATAAACAACCACTTTACCAGAAAACTGGAACTGTACTGTACATGTTCCTGAAGAGGGCCAATAAAGTAGTGGACAAAAACATTTGAATATTGAATTTGGGTGTTTCTTTGCTATAAATTTTGCATTTAGGTGTGATTCTTAGCACACAGTACTATTGAATGTATCAGATTAGGTGAAAAATAGAGAATTTCGACTTTTGTGCTATTGCCATTTGGTTTAGTAAAAAACACAACCAGGAAAACTGTTCTGATAAGGTTAATGGTTGCTTGTTGACCGTTTTATTTTTTACAAAATATACCATATTTATTCTTATTTTGTGATAATGATATAAACACTAGGCTTCTCTTTTATATAGTTTTACAATTTTGCACACAATTCTGCACACAAATTGACTAGTGATTCATTTTGTGTCTGGGAACTTATTTTCTCATTTCTTCAGTGTTTGTTTTAGATCAATTGGTAAATATAAATACACACAAATGCAAAGGTACAATTATATATATGAAATAATTATTAAATTTAATAAGAGATGATGCCTAATACCTATCTCTAGTAACAAATTACTTAGTTTAATTATTATTAGTAGCAAAAAAATAGCCTGATGCATTATGGCAATTGTTTAGCTTTTATGCACCATCAGCCTAATGACCACAATTTCAATTTCTTTATCAGATTTATGGCAAACCTGATTTATGATTTGCTATATGTTATTATTTTAATCTCTACTGCCACAGAATGAATTTTATTATGAAGTAGTTATAACTATTGATATATTGTCATACTTTCAAGATTATAATAATATAATGAAAGTGCTTCTTAGTGAAAACATCATTTGACACATATTTAAAATGATGCAAAATAATAGGATTAGATGACATGTGAAATGGATGGATTTGTTAATAGAACATTTGAATTAATTCCTTTTATAAATCTATTCAATGCATTTAATTTTAAATGTAATAGAGTTAACTAAATCATTTGAAATATTCAAGCATGTGTCAATTAATATAAGTACATTTTAATGAATACAACTTAATCTTCATTTTAATTGTCTAAAGCTTTACAGAATTCTCTTCCATTTCCATTATACAGGCATTGCAAAGATAATATAAAATAGGTTTATACTCTATGTACTACAATGTTATTAAACAGATACCAAAGTTTGGAAATTAAAGAGAGATATAAAATTGATGTAGTTTGCTAATTAAGATAATGCCAATAATTTAAAAAAATTAAAATAATATGGATGAAACAAAATATATATTTCTCTTTTGTCAATAAATATTACTGAAATTATAGGATGCTTTTGAAAGTTTTATTTATGTGATTAATGTTTGATTCTTTACAGATAAAATTTTTATAAATTGATTATAAAATAAAATGCACAATTGTTCAGGAAAACTGTTAGAGAGAGAGATTTAAAATTTTGCTATATTATGTCTTTCTCTATTTTGATGCAAACTTGATTTTCAGAAATTATAATGTTATTATAAAAACATATTCCTCTAATCGAAATTTATTGACTATATTATTCAATGCAGATTTCTCCTCATTTAATAATAATCATTTAACTGACTTGTTTAAAAATATTATATTGTATACGCAATAAGAATTTTTTTGAATATTTTATATTTAATGTATTATTTAAGTACGATAATAGTACAAAATGTGATGTTGACATAGAATTTTTAATACTGTACTTGATATACAGTATTAAAAATTCAATTACAGTAAGACCCCATTTAATGTGGGGATGCATTCCTAGATGACAAAGCACTAAACGAAAGTGTTAAACGAGGTAATTTTAACATAGAGTAAATAGGGATAGGGGAACACGTGATCAAAAATAAACAAATTTTACTTTTAATTTTTAGCTATTTTTATATTAATTTGTATAATAATACATGTTAAATAACATAAACATATGCACATATGTAAAGTTCATTTTTTTGTGATGAAGGTCCTGACTTTTCTGAAATTCTTGTTCTTTTGCAATAAAGTTGTGAAAGTTTCATTTGTCACTTTTTTCTCTCCTTAAGCAAATGTTGGTAGCAGAAGATAGCATCCAAAATGCTTCATTTTGCTTTTGTACTCTTTTCAAAATCTAGATCATTTGCTACAATTCGATCAACAATTTCGGTTATCTTATCAAACTTTTACTAAGGAAATCTGTACAGAAATATTTTTGTTTCTTTGTTTTCAGAATCTCTATTTTTCAGTTCCACATGAATTTCATGTTCTGCCAGTCCTTGAAGGATGTTGTTGGTAAGGCTCTCACCAGAAACCTGCTGTAACTCCTCAATATCCTGCTAGTCTACATCTCCTAGTCCTGAGGTATTGATTAGGTTGAGTTTGATCAACATAACAATACAGCAATAGGCTCTTCTTGTTGAGAATTCTTGGATACCTTCAGCCGTAACTTCTTCCACACTTTGTTCATGCATTTATCAGTTAATTCTTGCCAAGCCGATATTGCCTATCGCATCCATGATGTTATATTTTTTTAAAAAATTGCACCAAACAAACATAGATTTAAAGAAAGTACACCTTTTTGCCACCTTTTGCTGATTGGTTCATGTTCGTAAATGATCATATTATATAAGAATCAATGAAATGCGTCAATAATTTAACTCAGCGTAAATTTTGAGTTTTTTTAAGGCTTCGAGCAGACTGCACTTTAGAATCGGTGTTAAGCAAAGTCTTACTGTATATATCAATCATATCAATTATATGATATGTAATTATATAAAGTATACAGTAAATACATAATGATATATAATTAATGATCAAAATAGTTTAATAAATATTAATAGTAACCTGATGCATAAAACATTTTGGAGCTTTAATATATTTTAATCATTGGTATTTTCAGAACTAAAAATATTGTGTGCCCATAAATGTTTCATAACACTCAGCCAAATTTGTTAAAATGTATATGTCATATGTATTTCTCTAATACAGTACTTTGAAACATGGCATTGATCCTTAAGGTACAGAGGAGACATATCTCCCTAATATTTTGGTACTGGCAATTTGTCCCTTCCAATATATTTTTATTTTATACCATACTACAAAAATTAGTAGCAAAAACAAATACTGTACATAACTTATTTTTATAACCACACAAAACTCAACAATGAGAAATTTTTCTTGCTCATTGTCACTGTATGAACCCCCTCGCAATAAACATATGGATTGATGCTGATGCTTTGAAATTTGCCAACATAAATAGAATGAATTGATTTATATTAGTAATAATAGTAATATTTTGAATATCAATTTAAATGAAATGTTAATGTTATTAGCTTATTTCAAAGTCTGAAATATACGTTTCAAAATAATTCATATTAAATGCCATAAATTAACATTTTAAATGATAATGATTGATATAATTTAACATCTGTTGACATCATTTTAGTTATCTTTAATCTTATTCTGACATCAGATCATTTCAATTAGCACAATTAAATCAGTTAAACTATTTCAAATGATGTCAATTGATGTTTTTACAGGAGTTTAGTTGAAAATATTTGTTTTTTTCAATACAGTATTTGATACCAAAAGATATATTCTTCTTCTGATATCAAACTTGTTTAAAAGTTTTATAAAGTAAATTAATTTTTAATTTATAATGTTATCATTTAAATAAAATACATTTTCAAGATTTATTTACTTAAATATTTTCAGTTTTATCTGTAATTCATTATCCTTTACTCATCTTTGTATCATATTTAGTTATGTTCCTTTTCCTTTCCTTTTTAAAAAATAAATATTATTGATCAGATTTCTTGAATTAACATCCATCATTTTCAAATTGTGTTATTTTTGAAACCTGTTTTAAACACAGTTGAATAAAATAATAAATTGGACTGAACCTTATAATTGGAAATCTTATGAAAAGCTTCCAAAGTTAATTTAATTAAAACAATTTTTTAAATGTTTTCAATATATTTTGGAATGATTAAATGTGTTTAATAATTTAAATAAATATTTAAATTCTTAAAATTCATTGGCTTATAAACATGCAGTTGTTGTTGCTTTATTTATTTATTTATTTTTTTTATCAAGGTTATGTAGTCCTCATATATTTACAGAATTTGTTTTTCTACTCTGTACATTTGACCTAAATAGATACAATTCCAATATATAAGATCATCAGAGAACATGATTATAGTATAATTCAAAAATATATTATAATCATTGTTTTTAAGTTTCTTTAAAACTTTAAACAAGAGTTTATTTATTTTTAAGATCTTATTTTATTTTAGTCTTAATCACAAACTTTTCTTAATAAAATTGTATAATAACTTTGAAATTTTCTTTCAAAAAGTGTGCTTGTATAATAATAATATAAACATTTATTAGATTTTATAAGATTAATAATTCAAAACAATTTTACTTTATTTTATTAATCTATATACTTAAAATTTCTTATTCATAGTAATCATTTAAACTTCTTATTTCAAAAAAGAGACTGCTTATTGAATTTTTTTGTTTAGCATTTACACATGTAATTAGTTTTTTTTTAAATTAGTATTACTTTCATTTTATAATATTTGTAACTGCTAAATAATTTATATATTTTTAAGTAAAATAGATATGTAAATATGGTTAATGAAACATATCTATTTTAAATGTTGCTGAGTATCAATCAATTAATACTTGCAAACATTTAATGAAATAATTTTTGAAATTATACAAATATGTTGTTCAAACTATACAACTTATATTGTATAACAAAATGCATACAGTTTAGCATTTAAGTTGCAGAATTGAAATAGGCCCTACAAATTTAAATTGTCAATTTTTGATTACTGTTTTCAAGATTATTGGTTGTTTTGATCATAGAGGTGATTATATTATAATTGTAAAAATAATTTGTTGAAAAATAATTGAATGATATATATTTACAAATATACATTAGTCTTTTATTGTTTTATATTAAGATTATTTGAAGTGATCAGTATTGAGATGTAATAACTAGTAAATTAGATTATTATTATTTAAGTTTAAAACTTTATTTAAAATTTTTTTGTTTTCATATTGATCATTTCATAATTAAAAATGTAGAAATTTAATTTTGTTTTTGTTTTTAATTATAATTCTACAAGAATTACTTTTTCATTATTATTAAATATTGATTCAATTCAACTTAATGATGATTTTACTTTTATGCAATTGATAAAGTGACTATGAAAAAGTTTTTGAATTAAACTATCAATTGATGTCTCTGCTAATTAGCAGAGACATCAATCTTAATACTAAAATTAAGTTATTCAGTAATAATTCAAATTCAAAAAATGAGGAAATTGATGATTATTGAAAATCTTTTTTAACAGTGAAAGGTCAATGTCATTCATTTATACCAGTATCCTTTTATATGATCAGCGACTTCAAAAGAAATTGTTTCCTAGTGCATGTGTGAATTCACTGTCTAAAATATCTTCAGTTTGATACTCATCACTGTCTAACCCTATAGCCACATCCTAAAATAGCAAGTTAAATCTGAAATCTGGCAATTTGCCTTTCATACATGTGCACTCATTTAATTCAAAAAATTTAGGTCAATGAAAACAATGTACATTGAACAGTTTATTCATGATCTGTGAACATATTATGGAATTTCATTATATTTTAAAATTTAGCATACATTCTTATTTTAAAATATCTTCTTATTAATTAATTAATTAATTTAAGCAAATTATTATAATTTTTTTAAACTATAGTATTACATAATTAAATAATCATTAGAAATAATCTAATTCTCAATAATTTGAATAGAATAATTTGAAAGAGTGTAGTCATTCTTGATATTTTCTGTTAATAAATCTTTAGAAAATATTTTTCAGTAACAAAAGTTTAAAATGGATATCTTTATAGTTCCTAAATCAGACAATATAATTAAAATGTTTATTATCTGGAATAGAAATTTTTGACTTTACATACATACGTTTTTTATAAAAAATATTTTGTAGATTAGGAAAGTTTTTTAAAAATATAATGAAAAAATTTGTAAAATTTTTAAGAACATATGTTAATGATGCTATTCAGAAATTGTTCATTATTGAAATATAAGCATGTAAACTCAAAAAAACACAACACCTTAATTTGCTGAGAAAACTTTTAATGAAAAGCTAACGTTTTCAGCCAACTCTATTGGCCATCATCAGGCTAAGCTTTTTCGAATACGAAGAAAATAGAACAAAAATTTTTAAATACAAAAAACAAAATAACGAACGAAATATATATATATA
>NW_019384571.1:1152049-1188586 GCF_000671375.1 Centruroides sculpturatus | reverse complement strand
TAAAACGCAAAACGACGGTTTCGGCAAAATCACGAAGTTCACGTATGATAGAAAGAGAAAAGCCATCATGAAAGAAATCTCAGCCCGCAAAGAGTCCAGGTTAATTTTCAAGAGAGCTCCTAATCTGTACAGATTATTAAGGAATGACAAAGACAGCATAGATAAAGAAAAAAGAGCAGGTGTATACAAGATTCCATATGAAAATCGTGAACTAGACATTAATAAAAATTATATTGGTGTCACTAACAGAAATTTAGGAGTCAGATTAAAAGAACACAAGTACAATATCAGTAAGGGATCTAACGCCACAATACTATCGCAAATGGCGCAAGTTGAGGGCTCAATCGTCAAATGGGACGAAGCAAGTATTATTAAACCAGTACATTCACCAACTTTGGCGATTTGCGCAGAAAAGATTGAAATATACAGGAGCAGATTACATGATAAATGCATTAATTCTAGGGATGCTGAAGGGTTGCCTTCCGCCTGGAAATACTTAATCAAGCGAATGGACAGATCTTAATGCCTTGTTTTTAGTGTTTTTTTGCATATCTTGCGGTTTATAGAATTTAGCATAATGTATTATTGTGTTACGTTTTTAATGATTAATTATCCTATGCTTTTTTTTCACATACATATTTTATAATAAGAGTTTTTATTTTATTTTATTGTTATTTATACATTTATATATATATATATATTTCGTTCGTTATTTTGTTTTTTGTATTTAAAAATTTTTGTTCTATTTTCTTTGTATTCGAAAAAGCTTAGCCTGATGATGGCCAATAGAGTTGGCTGAAAACGTTAGCTTTTCATTAAAAGTTTTCTCAGCAAATTAAGGTGTTGTGTTTTTTTGAGTTTACAAGCAAGTGCTGAGTGAGTGTAATATAGTTATAAGCATGTAGTCATGTTCTGATTTCCTAATCTATTTATATATATATAGTCTTATTCAAAATCATGTTGTTCTTAATAATGTGGAATTACTGATTTAATCATTTTAAAATGTTTTAGCATGGATTGCACAAATAATAAATTATCTAAGGAACATTGTTGTTATTGATGATGACATGAAATTTCACAATGTTTCAAAATTAATTCAGATAATTATTATTGATGAAACTTTAAGATTGACATTACAGATGTATTAATGATAAATAAGTTTGCTTAATAAATATTAATTTATTTATTGCAATTTTTTCAAATTATGTAATCTGGAAAGTTGGCAGTGTTTATTATTATATTTCACTATTAGTTCATTTTTCCACACAAGTGAATTGTTCAATTTAAAAATTGAGTGAATGAAAATCCAACACATTAATAGAAGATAGCAATTCTATTTATTTTGGCATTAGAATCAGAAAATAAAAATGTATTTATTTTCTTATGTTTTTATTTGATTCAGTTTTTTATATTTTTCTAAGCTGATTTTAAACTCATACAAAAGCTGGAACTATTGATCAAAAACAAAAACACACCAACTGTACATACTCCAGCACACTAATTTTAACATAAGCAGATATAAATTCAACTTTTTTACAATGAAAAGGAGGACACTAATAAATTGAAGGAAAAAATATCGTAAAAAAAATAATTTTATTCATTGCAACAATAATAATACACTATAATAATCTCTACTGTATGCACAGGTGCCATGTCATGTTTCGATAAGAAGTAAACAAAGCCATTTGCACGTGCGCTCTTTCTCTCAAGGTCTCCCATGCGAAGAGCATGTGTCTCATAATTGTATCTTGTCGCACTGTGCAGAGCCCTGATGAATCGTCATGTTAAATACAAACACGTCATGTTACATCACACATGACGGATTGGTTTGGCATTGATCGAATATGGAGATTTACAGATTAGTCTCCAAATATCAAAAAGGAGGACATATAGGAGGACACTTTTTGAGGGAGGACAGAACTTACAAAAGGAGGACTGTCCTCCCTAAAGGAGGATGATTGGTCATCTTAATAGAATGACTCTCTTACCTGATGAAGGCCCATAAATATGGCTGAAAATGTTTGTTACATTAAAATTTCTCTGATGGAATATGTATGATTTGGTGTGTTTTTCCTAAGTTTATCTAATGTAATAATTTTTAATTTGAATGAATATTTTGATGATCTTTTCGTAAGCAATCCTTCACAAAATTTCAGTTTGACATGTTTGAGTATCTATGAACAGTTTCTACAACAAAAACTGTTTGCTTCATTGTTGGGAGCAAAAACTATGAAATCTCAATGTATTGATGTATTGGCTGTGCCATATGTTTGGTTTGAATCATAGTTGATTCAAACCAAACATATCAGTTGTATAATATCAGATATTTGTCAAATGAATTCATATTGGTATGCAATAACTTGCAAAATGGAGGAAAAATATTTTTCTTTTAAAATTAATTAATCTTAATAGTGGTAAATTAGCATATTTTATGTATTTTAAACATAGTTTTGCTGTATGGAAATACTTTAACAATAATCTATTTAATGTACAGTAGAGCATCGATTATCTGACCCCCGATTAACCGTCACCTTGGTTAACCGACCGTGTTCTAGTCGGCAAATTCAAATGTCCACTAGTGATGTGGCGCTACAATATTTGGCTATGTCTTGGCTACTTTAATATTATTTTTACGTGTTTTAGCCGGCAACATGGATCGACCATGAAAGGGAGACAGTATTTAAACGAGGCTTAATTTTCTAATTTTTAACGATACATTACTGACGATTATTATTTTAAAAAAAATTTGATAGGCTTAACATGGGAGGAAAATTCAACGTGAAGTAGGTTAATAGAGATATACTAATATACTAATTACATGGGATATAAACTGTTAGCTACACCGTCGGGGATTTTTTCATACTTTTCGGTTATCCGACTTTTCAATTATCCGACCAACCCCAGTCCCCAATTGAGTTGGATAATCGATGCTCTACTGTATTGTTTCTGCAATTCATGCCTTAGTTAATGACATTTGTTTGCATGATTACTTGATTTTGAGACGTGATTGTATATTTTTTTTTAGAGATGCATTAATTGTGGAATTATTACTGATCAAAGCTCACTAAAAATTTTGTTTGATTAGAATATACAAACATCTCCAACCCGATATATAATATAGCTACAACCAACAGACTGCCGAAAATCTATCGGGCTAGTTTTATGCTAATTATTAAATAAATTACGTAATCAATTTGGTACTAGTTTAATTAGGTATTAATAATTATAAATAATTATTTATAATTATTAATACCTAATTAAACTAGTACCAAATTGATTACGTAATTTATTTAATAATTAGCATAAAACTAGCCCGATAGATTTTCGGCAGTCTGTTGGTTGTAGCTATGTTTGATTAGAATTTTTTTTTCTGTGTAATTATAAGTTCATTTACTTCATATTAATGCTTCACCAAATTTTAATAGTGTATGTTCTTTATTGTTTAAGCTTAGTTAATAACTAAGTTTCAAAGGTACACATGGGTCAATTCTTAGGATGGTAACTCACTTATTTGGCAATTCAAACAAAAAATGTTATTGTATTAAACATAAGCTATATATTGTACCGTTTTATTATTGTTTCAGTTCAGTTCCTCCTGGTCTAGTGTATTGTATTATACTATTAATTTTTACAATATAGGTAGTCTATAGTATAAATTATGAATGAAAAAAAAAAATAGTTTTTTAAAAACTTCACTTTCTGGCAAGCTGTGCATAGGATTTTTAAAAGTTG
This sequence comes from Centruroides sculpturatus, assembly GCF_000671375.1. NCBI lineage: Eukaryota > Metazoa > Arthropoda > Arachnida > Scorpiones > Buthidae > Centruroides > Centruroides sculpturatus. The sequence goes on along the minus strand of NW_019384571.1, from coordinate 1,184,854 downwards.
ATAAATCAAGGATTTCTCCCACACCGGGTCATATACAACAAATATGTGTAGTCTTTAACCTATATCCGGCGTGAAAATTCCAAACTAATATTGGCAAATGCTTTCGATTCCCCTCCTGGGCTCTTCTTCAGGCCAAATTTAATGCACTGGATTCTTAAATCGAATATTTTTTTAAATAAGAACGTGCTCTGTTACCAGAAGTTCAAATAAGGAAGATAATCATGTGCCTTTCCGAATTATAATTTCTTTATAATTTATATTCGTGGAGATATGTTGTGCGCATCTTATAATAATCTCGCATATATCCACTAGTTAAAATTATTTTTAGAAATGGCACGTGTTTATAAAATATGCGAGATTATTATAAGATGCGCACAACATATCTCCACGAATATAAATTATAAAGAAATTATAATTCGGAAAGGCACATGATTATCTTCCTTATTTGAACTTCTGGTAACAGAGCACGTTCTTATTTAAAAAAATATTCGATTTAAGAATCCAGTGCATTAAATTTGGCCTGAAGACGAGCTCAGAGGGGCATCGAAAGCATTTTCCAATATTAGTTTGGAATTTTCACGCCGGATATAGGTTGAAGACTACACATATTTGTTGATAAATCATTAAGTTTTTACTCAGTGAGAAAAATTTAAAAAAAGAGAAACTATGGTAAATATCAAAATTAATGTTATAGTAACAATGAACAACCACCTGACATTATTAGTTATTTATTGCTTATATATTACTGCCAAGTAAGTTTTAAATATTATATAAACTTACTGTATCAATACTGCAACTATTTTGTATGATATATTAAAATTTTGCATTTATAAGAACATTCCAAAACATAATTTTTCAATAAAATTTTGGTTTTGTTATATTCACATTTTTTTTTCATAATAAAATCAAGTTATACAGTATTTGGATGTATAGTACTTTTTGACTGAAAGTTAAATGTTTAAATGCTCCAAAATCTCTTGATTATATATATTATATATCATAAATTTTGGAGGAACTTTTTTTTTTATGGAGGACATTAAATATCAAGGTATGAGATGTAGAAGTAGCTTTGTCAATCCTCTTCTAGAAGCCTATAAAGGAAAGTCAGGAGAATTTTATTTTGTGTGAAAGTGATTGTTACATGTGTAATGCTACTTTGTCAGTTTGTTACTTTGTAAAAAGTTTTAATCTTTGTACAACTGACAATTTTTACAAATTTTTTGAATTTTATAAACTTTTTACAAATACAAGATATAGATGTTTAGACTTTATCAAAAAATTGAACATAAATATTTTTTTAATATTGAGTTCTTTTAATACTCAATTAGTTTGATAATTTGTTAACATAAACATATTGTACTCTTATATTATTCAATTATTTTGCAATATTTTACTAGCAATAAAATTTTAAAATGAAATTTTTAGTTATATATTTTTGAAGTGTTTATTAAATTAATTCTCAGTAAATAATTGTTAAAATTGAGAATATCATTATAAAATGTAAAGACACTCCATGCTGAGCAATGATACAGGATTAACAACACAACTGTCTATTTGCATTACAGAAAAGATTTATTTAAGCGAGTACTTTCAATGATTCATAATTGTATAAACTGTCAAAAAGTACTAACTTAAACAAATCTTTTCTATAATAAATAAATAAGCAATTACCTATAACCAGCATTAATTCTCTTTATAAACGAATATTTTTTTCTATCTGTAACAGTTATCATCAGGTCTCTATGCTTTTCTGTAATGCCAAAAGCAAGAATATCATTTAAAAAATATTCTGTAAATAATTTATTTTTGACTTAAATTTAATTACAGTATTCAAATAATATTTTTATCAATATTTATGTTTATCTGATGAGGATGCTAAAATAAAAGAAATTTAGAATTATTCATTAAATAATATTTTATATCAATTTTAATAAAATTTGAAGAATATGTTCTCAAGAACATGCAGAAAAATGATGTTATGCCATTAAATCTCACTTTCATGAATGCTTGAATTTAGCCAATAAGTTGGAGTAAAACAAGATGTGAAAATAAGATAATTTTCTTTATAAATGTACAAGATGTACAGTACATTCATTCAAAAGTTGGAATTTAAAAGTTGAAAGTTGGAACATTCAAAAGTACCCAATTTGATTTGGCTATGAAAAGTTAACAGTTAAAGATATAAGTTTACCAAAGCTTTTATGAGAGAAAAACTCACCAAATTTTATTGAAAACATCACCACATCTCTGTGTGCTCCAGCAGTCAGTGACAAGATCAAGACAGTAGACAGTTTCCTGCTATATGCACTGCAACATATCCTGCTCATTGGGATGCAGCATCATTGCCATCCTGAGCTACATCCCAATGACCTTCTGCAACGCAGCACATCACATCATTGGGATTTTTGGGAGGATTTTCCAGGATTTTTGGGAGCACATCATTGCAGCCATCATAGTGGCTGCAATGATATGCTTCCAAAAATCCTGGAAAATCTTTTCCCAAAATCCTTGAAAATAGAAGTAGCAAAACAGTTTTTTGCATTAGAATCTTATTTAATTCTTCTATTAACATATGGTTCAGAAGTGTGAAAATTGAATTTGTTAATTTTCTGTGAATTTTTAAAGTTGTACAGTTTGACAAATGCAACTTTCAAAATTCTGAACTATATGTTAATCAAAAAATTTGAAATAGGATTCTAATGCTAGAAACTGTTTGGATTTATCTACTTCCATTTTCAAAAATTTTTTGGAAAATGATTTTCCCATGGTGGTAAAAATTTAATACTTTTTCATCTGCTGGAGATTATTTGTGTTTATATTTACTACTAGAATACAGCTGGCTGTATATCTTTGCATCTACTAAACAACTACAGATACAACTTTGCAAATATCATACTTTTTCTTGATGATTGAAATTGGAACTATTTTCACAAAATTATTTGCAAATTTTGAAGAACATTTTCTTCCAATTAACTTTGCTTTCATTCATTGGATTCCATTCCATATACTGGTAATACTGAATAAACGTTTGGTTGTTACTAATATAAAAGACAATGTGTGTGTGCATATGTGAATTCCTTATAACTCCTGCAATTTTTGTCTAATCCAGATGAAATTTTGGTTATATTCATTTTATGTTCTGATAGAAAGTATAGACTAATTATTTTGTGGAAATATTAGCTATAGAATAAACATTTTATTGATTTTTGGATTGATGATTGTACTTACGTTACATTGACATCAATGACAAAATGATGATCATGCTTGAGGAGGGAATTTCCCTTAAGTTGCATTTTAAAATATTTTGGAAAATGGCATATTTTAAATGCCATTAAATTTAAATTTTAAAAAAGATAGCTGCATTGTGTTACTTTTATAACAAATTAAAAAAAGTTCTTTCTATAGTCTCCATGTGACCATTCTATTATCCAGTCGAAAGTAATGATTTAAGGATCTCGTTATATGAGTGATAACACTTTTTAAATAACTAACATACTTTACATACAATTCATTATTGTTTTATCAATGTGGAATTAAAAAGACTTGCTATTTTGTCCAAAAAAGAAAAAATGTTTAACTGAGACCCTTGAAGGCCATGAAGTCTGACTTGAGCAACATTGAGTAAGAATGGTTTGTCAAGGGCCTTAATTTGTAGAAATATTAATAACTCTTGAAATCTCTAATCTTCTCAATTCTTTAATCTGTACTTTCTCATAAAAAGTATTCTATCATGCTTGATGGAGGAATTTCTGGTATTATTATATTTTAAATTTGTTTGTTAACATACATTTATTATTTATTTTATTTTTACAGATATATATTTTTAAATATTAGTAATGAATGATACAATTTTGAATGCACATATAATGATCTAATTGTTAATAATAAATCTTAAAGATCATCTATTGATTATATAAGTATCTTTTTAGTGTTAAATTTTCTGTATACATTATTGTAAATATTATGTATTCTACATGCTATTTGGAAAATAAATCACTTCATAACATTCAGGAAGACAAATATATTTTCAGAAATCTATATTCTATCTTAATCATTTAATTCAGACTTTTAGGAGGTTGGTAAAGTGATTTTATTTTCTATATAGTTACAACAGTGATGGTACTGTTAAAGTCAGTAATTGTAGTGCTATAATCAATAATTTTGCAAATATTTTCTAAAAAGTTGTGGCATTCATATTGATAGTCAAAATATTAATTGTAATGTATGATGATAGTGTGATAAACCAAAATAATAAAAGTGATATCTGCCAAATTCAAAATACTAATTATGATAATATTTTCAAGTTCAATTTTTTACATAATTATTAGAAATTAGAATAAGGCAAGAATAATAACATTAGAAACATTATCTAATGAGATAATGTTTCTAATGTTATTATTCTTGCCTTATTCTAATTTCTAATAATTATGTAAAAAATTGAACTTGAAAATTGCACTTGCTTTTTGATTAGTTGTTATTAAAAATAATGTTAGTTTTATAAGTTAGGAAATCATAATTGTTTTATGAAATTAATGTGAAATTAGCTTTTTTAAATTTATTCTATTGNTATTACTAATTACTTATTATTATTTTTTTTTATAAATGTGAACATTTATATTGTAAAGATAGTGTTTTAAGGAGTGTTCGTTCATTGAGGTGTGTTTTTAGGTACTTCAAGTCTATAGAAAGTTTTTCTATCTCACCTTGTAATTTCTCTTCCTTTCTGTGATCTTGGTGTTGGCTTCTTTGCATTTTGCATAGAATAAAACACAATACTAGTGTTTATTACGCCAACTAAATTACTGTTAGTCTATCAAAGCTTGTTATTACAGAACATAATTTAAATAGTTTGTTCTTTTTAGTTCAAAAGCTGATTGTTCTGTTTTATCTAAGCTATTCTTAAAGTTTAAAATTGTTCTTAACTGAAGATGGCTGAAAACATGCTGAAAGTTTTTAAAATAAAAAAATAATGGTTTGGTAACCTTAAAAAGCAGTATGGGCAATATTTTAATAATAATAATAACTCCTCTCCTGTGGTCACCACCTGGTCGTGGTGGGAGAGCCCAGTAATTTTACTGAACCATAGAGCAATGCAGGCTGGAGCACCTGCTCCTGGTAGGGACATCCATGCCAGTAAGGTCTATGGGGAGAAATGAAGCTAAGAGTGACCACACCCACATTCTGTGGAGATAATTATTATGTTATTATGGTAGTAACCAGATCTAAGTGTGATACCGGCTCGGACGTCACCCGAGTTAACAAGGTCCGTGTTTGTGGGTTAGGCAGGAACTGTGAATTTTATTTATATCATTTTTTCATACTATTCATATTTTTTAAAGTAAATGGTAAAATGATTTTGTAAATCAGAAATAGAGGTATAACTCTGTTTCTGGATTAACATCTAAATAAATAAATTTTTGTATTTTTTTTCATGTATTGAATGATTATTTCATACTAAGAGCTATTTTCACAACCATTCTATTGCCTATTGTTTTTATAATTTTTTAATCATATTCCATAATCATAACTAACACAGGAACCCCAGTACTTGCTCCAGCATTCGATTTATTAATAACAAAACATTTTTTAATTTAAAAAAAGATAATGATGATTTTTGGATCATTTTCTTTGTGAATGACATTGAGGGGGGAGAGCTGAATAGGATGAAATTGAGATAAATAAATTTCAATGTGTACAGTACATTTATGAAGTAACAATGTTAGAGTGCATGTAGGCACTCTAACATTGTTACATCATAAACATGTAACAATGCATGTACAGTACTCTGTATTTCAGTGTGTTTAGTATATGTGCATAGTATTTGTCAGCTGACTTTAATGATTAAGTCATGTGGAATGCATTAAAATGGATATATTTATGATTTTATAGAAAACTAATATAAAAACCATACATGTATGATTTTGATATTTGTACATTTTGTGAAATTTTTATTGATAGGTTTTGTTTAACAATACTTAAACAGTTTACTCTGGATTTAATTACAAGCAAAATAATAATATGTCAAATTTCAACAGTTGAATTTAGTGTAATTGGTATGCCTTTTTTCCTTAAGACATTTACTGTTCATGTAAAGTTCCAGAAAGGGATCAAAACAAAAATTTAATTTCAAATTAATTAAAAGCAAAAGCACTATTGTTGAGTTGGACTAAAGATTATGTTAGTATTTAAGAGAGAGGAGAGAAAAACAACTGTAGTTGTTAAAACAAACGCAAAGACGATTGACATAACAGATTAGGTGAAATGTTGGCCAGAGAAGATAGAACTATGATATGGGTACTCATAAACAATCGATCTAGATTAAAAGGTCAAAAAAGGAGAAAGATTTGATGGATAGAAAAACATTGCATATGATCACTAAAGTTCCAAGGTGACAGAAATCACAAACAATGGGCTAAATTATGAGCGCAAGGCTTATGGTTCTATCAACAATCTCCAGGCATAGTCGATGAAAAGGTGTCGAATAAATGCTTCAAATGCTTGGACCTTTCTTGTGATCTGATCAAGGCTTGGTTTTTACCTGGAAACAAAGGAGAGACTAATTGGAATGTGAGGAATGAGATGTGGGGCCAATCAGAAATATGGTTAGCAGGAGAAAAACTATAAAAATTGGTAAGGTCGAAGGACTTTGGGCTCAATCCAGAGGAAGACAGTTGTGTTCATTAAGTTGTATTGTGTTGCTATCGACCATATAGGATGCCACCACATCTTGGCTGATCATCCAAACCTGTCCAACAAACTCTTATCGTCTGCCCCAGGGTTATAACCGATAGATCGAAACTTTCGCCACTTCAAAGGAACACTGAGATTTGGGAACTGTCTAATATCAATGTAAACCTACATTCAACAAAATAAATGGCTTTTAACTTTATAAGACACTTCTCATCATTCGTCTCATCCACCACAACCCACATACGAACATCCCTTAGGTTTATCCTGACACAGGATAAATTGACTCTCCCCTAAAAGTCAGCTTTTTTACATTATATAAACTTTGTAACTAAAAACAGTTCTGTTTTATAACTAAAAGACATTGTTTAATATTACTAATTACTTATTATTATTTTTTTTTATAAATGTGAACATTTATATTGTAAAGATAGTGTTTTAAGGAGTGTTCGTTCATTGAGGTGTGTTTTTAGGTACTTCAAGTCTATAGAAAGTTTTTCTATCTCACCTTGTAATTTCTCTTCCTTTCTGTGATCTTGGTGTTGGCTTCTTTGCATTTTGCATAGAATAAAACACAATACTAGTGTTTATTACGCCAACTAAATTACTGTTAGTCTATCAAAGCTTGTTATTACAGAACATAATTTAAATAGTTTGTTCTTTTTAGTTCAAAAGCTGATTGTTCTGTTTTATCTAAGCTATTCTTAAAGTTTAAAATTGTTCTTAACTGAAGATGGCTGAAAACATGCTGAAAGTTTTTAAAATAAAAAAATAATGGTTTGGTAACCTTAAAAAGCAGTATGGGCAATATTTTAATAATAATAATAACTCCTCTCCTGTGGTCACCACCTGGTCGTGGTGGGAGAGCCCAGTAATTTTACTGAACCATAGAGCAATGCAGGCTGGAGCACATGCTCCTGGTAGGGACATCCATGCCAGTAAGGTCTATGGGGAGAAATGAAGCTAAGAGTGACCACACCCACATTCTGTGGAGATAATTATTATGTTATTATGGTAGTAACCAGATCTAAGTGTGATACCGGCTCGGACGTCACCCGAGTTAACAAGGTCCGTGTTTGTGGGTTAGGCAGAGGCTCATGTTCAAAAAATAGGCTCCAGTCTCCCTTGGTTACCGGTGGCTAAAGCAGCATCGCCCCAAGCATGGCTACTGCAATGTCCTCAACAGATGTGAGGAATCAACCTAGCCTTGGTGTTTCTGTGGCAATACATCCACAGACCACAAAGGCTGGAAAACCACGCCAACGGATGAAATCGACAACAGAAATGAACAAGTTTATCATCTGTACTTACTACACCATCATAAGACTCGAAACAAATGTGAGGCCCCAAAAAAAACGGGTTGAAATTAAATATTTATTATTAGAAATTTATTAAAACAAAACTAGAAAAAATCGTCTATTGTTAAAAACCAATCAAAGATCGAATTAGTTGTGTTAGTCATATGAAACCGCAACGAGAGAAAAAAAAACGCTATTGATGTAAACTGAACACAATAATTTTAAATGATTAATAATTGTAAACAAACGACCTCCAGTAGAGATGGACCTTTGAAGAGTCGCTCATATGCACATAATTAGAACATAGAAATTTATGACGAAAAAGGACGTCGTGTCGTTAAATTTCAAAAACGTCACAGACTAGACAACAATGGTGGAAAATATGAGCGCAAGTTTCAAACTTCCATCAACATTTTGCATCCAGAATAACGGATGGTGTCAAGTAGATTCTTCAAGGCGGATCTATCTTGTGACTCAAAAAGGAATCGTCTTTCGCTTAGAGACAGACGAGGGAGCCAATCAGAATAAACAAATTAGAGAACGGAGATTGATATAATCCCCGATCTTAAAGGACAGAGGGACCTCTTCCGTAAACCTGCACTCCGGAAAGTTTGAAGCGAAAAACTCACAGAAGACGAAGATTCCGCACTAGTGACCATTGAGAGAGCCATGCCGCCGACGCTTACCGACAAGTCTCCTTACCTGCCGCAGTCCCGGGGCCCATCTCCGAGGGACGATAGAAAAACATCCACGACACTTAAAACTTACGAACATTTAATTGGTTAAGGAACTTTGTGCATAGTGTAAGTTATTTCCTGTTAAATTAAACAAATTTTTGTTAGATACTTGTCATCTGTGTCTCCTCCGCCACACCCACACACGAATGACCCTAGATCATCCTGACACAGGATTAACGATTCCTCCTGGAAGTCGGCGAACTTACACAAACATGACAGCATACAGACAACAACTACACCATAGATTCACACAATATCCTCACCTCACTGTCACCGAACAAAGGATTGTTGATCAAAAAAGAACAATTCTACACAACAAACTTATCCCACAAACAACACTTGAAATTATCAAACAACAAGTTGCTGATTAACTACATCAACAGACAGAAACATTTAACATTAACGAAGATCATGTAACCTGTCAGGATAATCCAGCAACAAGCATTGATAATAGTATATATGTTACCGCTAAAGCTCGAAATCCGTTAATGTGCGCATTACCTAGCTAATCTGCAGATTAACTAGGGTGATCCGTTAAAGCTGCAAAAATTATTCCATTTCTCAAATTACCTAGGNATTGTTAGGAAATTCCAGAATACAGACACACACACTGACACACTTATTTAACTTCTGTCTTGTTTTGTTTGCTGTGACTTGACTCTTATCCAGCATAGTACACAGCAACCGGTGTCAACAGAGTATAAGTCACTAAACCCAACATAATAATAATTATTATTATTATTAATTATTATCGTAGACTCTGCTTACTGTAATCAACTTGAGACTTAGCTATTTACTGTTTAACAGTTATTGTTATCAGTATAAGTAAGTAAATAAGACTAAAATTAATAGATATTCTTTTTTTTATTGAATCACGTTAATTGTTTTAAAATGTCCTTTTAATTACTATTAATTCATTCAATGTATAATTAAAGTAAGAAAAATACCAGCAGTTTCAACTACTACAGTGTGAACAGGTCTTTTTTAATGTAACTAATTAATATTGATGATGATCGCACATTTTTCACATGTGTTGACTATGATAGCTTGTAAAGATGATTCAGAAATGCTTATTTACTGTAGATAATGATGGCTATAATCAAGTTTAACTCAAGTTTTTCAATATTCTAATTCTGATAACATTAGTAACTGATAACAATATCTATAGTTTACGATAAGCAGGTTCTATTGTATTTACACATATTTAGCAGAAAATAAACTTTAAATCTATCTTCATTTAGGCAGCAGCAATGAAGTTACATAAAGAATTCAAAAATTTTGTGTCTTGTGCTAGAGGTAAGTTTAAATAGTTTTTTTTTTTTTTTTGATAAAAACTGTAAACATTTTAGTTAAAAGTATGATAATTAGTATTAAAGGAAAAAATAAATGAGTTTAATCATCAAATCTTAAAATATTATTTTTATTAATTTATATAATTCTTATGTATTGAGTGATTAAGTGCTGCTATGTACTATTGTTTAGAAAAATATGTATATTAGCAGTCTAAATGCAACAAAGTTTGGTATGGTAACAAAATATGTGGAAGACATTTCCATAAAAAAGAATTAGTATCAAAACTCACTACTATGGCACTTTTGATACTGCAGATAACAAGCATTTTATTTGTACAAAACATTCATGCTAACAGAAATCTTTTAGTAGTATCTTCTGCATCACTATATGACTCCATTTATGGCTGATCATAGGTGATCCTCTGTGATACTTTTCATGAGCAGTGTGATTACTGTCTTTTAAGGCTGCCAAAATTTGTAACATGTCCTCAATAAACCATACTCTTAAAGAGTGTTTACAATCAAAAATCACATGGATTAAGATCCAGAGGTGATTAGTCAGGAAACACATGACTTATTTTGTTATTTATGAAATGTAGAAACTGCTGTATGCAGCATTTGATATGTAGAGATGCTTTATCTTGCTTGAAAGTGATTGACAAAAAGCATTATTGCTATTGTAATTGGAATATGACAATTGCAATAGCAATAATGAGTATTGAGCATTTCTTGATATCTCTGAGCCATTATAAAGCATGTCATGGGCCCATTGGGGCTAACTTTTTTTATGAAGAATGATACAAGGATAAATGTGCCCAGAATCTCTACTAGACTAATTTTAGGCAAGTACAATAGACTCTTCTGGAAGGCATTTTTCTTGCAGCTCAACTATGACAGTTACAGGTGTTCACTGTTCCACTGAGTTAAAAATGTGTTTTTGCTCCACAGGATCTTCCATGGTCACAGTACATCCATATTATTGTAGCAAAAAAGGGTAATGCAAACATTAGTCAGGCTTTTTTCTGTTGTCAGCAAAGAATTGCTTGTGTTTGATCTTAGGATAAGCTCACATTTGCACAGATGGAACAGACAGAATTGCATTGGAATGTGCACTTTTGGTTGCATTGGCAAATCAAGCTAAATTTAGAACAGAAGAAAAAATGAATGTATTCAGATGAGGTGGTTTTTTCCTGGTATGAGTAACATCCATGAAGAATTATAAGTAGTGAACTTTCTATTCTTAGAAGTAGATGTAAATTATATAATTTTTTATAGCTTTGTACCAGAGAAATTAAAGTCACATCTGCCACAGCAAGAAAAGTGGATACAAATGATAGTGTTCTTCCTCAAAAATGAAAAAAATTTCTGTGAATGAATAGTGCCAGGAGGTTTTTGACAACTGGGAATCTAGGTTATTGACCTTGATGGTTCAAGGCAAACAGGAGAAAATGTTGCCTCTTCAAGAATATGAGATTGTTTTCATTCCATTTGACTTGTTTTTTTCATTCATTCAATCATCCATCCATCCATCCATAACTTAGAAAAAAATCCTCACTCCCATTTATGTCTGTTCCAGCTGCCTCATCCATTCATTTGTCTAGATCAGTGATTCCCAAACTTTTTCAATCCACCGCCCCCCCTTTGTTCCATAAAGTTATACCCTATGCCCCTAACCAAAGTTTTCCTAAGAATATTTCCAATCCTTTCTCACACAAGAGATTTTCTCTTGTGTGAGAAAGGATTGGAAATATTCTTAGGAAAACTTTTCTATGAATCTCACACTTTGTGCCCTTACCATACATTGTTCTCAACATCTGGAAACCATTAAACGCAATGTTTCCTCTTATCAGTTTAACAAAGGTTAGTCTGTGTGAGCTACATAACGGCTTTCAGTGATCCCAATTTTGCCTTTGGTTACCGTTCAGTATGCTGCCTCCAGCACCCCCTAGATTTATTCATCGCCTACAAGAGGGCATTATTGCTCACTTTGAGAAATGCTGGTCTAGATGGCTGGATGAGCAAGCAGTCAAGTGGCAGCCTATCACTCTGGGAAACCTGGGATTGAATCCAGATGGGTCGAAAAAATCCCAGGAATTTTTCAAAGGATGGTCTGTCTGGATATGTTGGGCCCTGTTCTTCACCACATGGCTGCCCCATTGTGGGCCTGGTCAAACCCATAATGGGCTTGCTAAAAGAGGCCCTCTTTTAGCACACCTCTTAGTGCCCACAGGGCAGAAAAGTTTTTAAAAAAAAGAAAAAAAATTCATTTGCCAATTGTGCACTTACCCTTATATGGATAATTATAAACCAACTTTTTTGGCTCCTTCCATATGGTGCTATAGGACAACTTTTGTGTACATAAGATCTATTTTTTATCTTAAAAATGTGTTGTGATCGACTTGTTGTTGTAGGCATAGTTTAAGTGGCGAGGAGAGGTGTGAAATACATACTATGTTTAGATAGGTAAGAAAAGCCACAATTTAATTTGAAACATGAAGAAAAGATACTTACATTTTAAACAGAAGAAAAATTGAAACTCAACATTGTCACTTTCGGGGACCACACTTCACCCTTCCTCTCTCTATTGTGTCCCGTCCTACTCTGTCCCTCTTCCTGCCTTTCTTTTTTTTTGGTTTTACGACCCTTTGTCTACATTTCTTATTCCCCTTTTACAACTGTACGCAAATGGATTGCACATGAACCGACAAAACCGCATCTGAGGGAGGATGCGGAAGTCTGATATCACTACAGTTGCATTTGCACATTATGTTCAGTTACAAGTGTAACACATTAAGTCAAGACATCACAAGCAATCGACCAAAATTGGCTTTGCAATTGACTTGTTGGCCACCCCTGCTATAGGATACATCCAACTACTGTGACACTGCACTTGCACTACTGGAGCCAACAACATCTTCAACTTGTGAAATGATAGGTTTAAGCCATCAACTAGGTTGAACTCATGACATTCAATTTTCTTGAATGATCATTCTCTTGAGAAGTTGGGGAGTCAATTGTTCTCAATGCATATTCTTACAAGGGTAAAATTCTCAAAGTGCAGTTGCAGCATTGCCAATGTTTTTACACAATAGTCTCAAACCCTCACATTCTGGCAAGGTAATGGCCATTATAGATGATACTGTATTTTCAGATATGCATGTCGCATAAAAATGGGGAGACCAGCATGCCAGAAACCCAGAAATTACTGGAATGCCAGTTAAACTGCAACTAAAATATAAAATTAATCAGATCTAACAAAACTAGTTGTTAATTAAACGTTAAAGAAAACTTTCTTCTGAGTACAATAGAATAACAACATTGTCATTTGACTGACTTGTAAATTAAAACTCTTCCTGACTTTTAAGACAATAAAACAATGTCAATAAGTCATTAATTTAATTGTTTTACTAATACTAATGAGTATTAGTTAGTAACTAATACTAATGAGTATTAGTTAGTCTGTGTGAGCTACATAACCATCTACCCTGACCTTAAAAATAACACCTTCCTCTGAAATTTTACACAAAACTGATGTTAATGGTATAAGCTGAGATAATTTACAGTGAGTTTCTTAAATTAATATGTTTATTTTTGCATTTTTGAATCAAATAACAATAAAATACACACAAAAAAAGCACCAAGAGTATTTTTTGTTGTTAGAAAGAAGACAAAATGAAATTAAATATATAATTGTAATTTTTGATGTAATGCTGACAGTTTCACAGTTTTAGAATGAAAACTTATTTGTTTTTGTGTGATGTAACTCGTTCATTTTTTTTAATGTTGCTTCTAGAAAAGGATATATAACTTCACTTAAACCAGCATGTTGGTTTTTACCACATGGAAATATCTGATTTCATGGTCTCCCTGGACAGACTGGCATGCCTGGTCATTCTGCAAAAATATGGTAAGAATTACAATTTCGACCACTTTTAAACCAAGAACCTGCCTGCATGTGTTATGCAAAGGAACCTGCTTTTTTTGTTGCTTGCAGTGCTAGAAGTTGCCATAGTGGTGAATTTTGGACTAATTTTTTTTTCATGGAAATCTCATAATACCAGATTTGATTGCATTTAGATGACTAAATATCTCTAGATAGTGTTGAATAGTAGTATTTTAATTGTGATCACTTGATATATACTGTTTTCACTATCAATTTTATTCATCACAGAGAAAAATATAAAATTTTAATTTTTATATCAATTAGTAGCTGGCAGAAAGTCATATCAGCTGACATCAAATTACAGTTTATATATTGGATACAATATTACAAAGTTCTACTAATAGAAAGTACACACTTAAGTATTATATTTACCAGACATTTCCATATTGATCATTAAGATATATAATCAAAATAATTAACAATTTACAATGTGCTGTTATGAAACCCAATTTCAAATTGGCATTTAAACATAGAACTTGAATTTTTTTTGTAAATATAACTCAAAATATGCAGTATAAGATTTAAAACAGCTCTATTAATAAATTTTAGAGAACCACATTTATGATTTTATTATCTTCAATCATTTTAATCTTGTTAATCAGGTTGATAATTTCTCACAGCTCACACTATCCAGGTTAATGATGTATATTTTTTATTGTGGTAACCTTTAAATATTACATATGCATTTTGGGCTAATGTATTATCTTAGCCCCTCTTCAAAGATATGAGAGTAATTATAACATGGAACCATTGGCATACAACTTAAGAAATGAAGTATAAGCATACAGACACTTCAATTGTTATTCTTTTAAATCACTGTAATTTATTATAATCATGTTAGGATATGGGCAAAAGTGCACTAAGAGTTTTATCCATTTTTACATCGACTATGATCTCAACATCAAAAAATTTTTACATATTAAACCTACAATAACATCAATAAAAAATAAAATATTCCTTACTAATTTGTTCAAATATGGTAAAATAGAGAGGTTGCAGCTGATGTTTTCATCGCAAAAACATGTACGTCGGACGTTCAGTGCCGCCTTCCTATAAGCCTAGAAGTTTGACAATGGTGTTTGGAACATCAGTGGAATCATGCTCGATGTTCCAAACGCCATTGTCAAACTTCTAGGCTTACAGGAAGGCAGCACTGAATGTCCAACGTACATGTTTTCATCGTGAAAACGTGTACATCAGACTGAAATCTCTATATTATTATAATTTAAAATTTAAAACATAACTGAATTCCCACTTATTTTCTATTAAGGACCCTGGGAACCTTAATAGAAAATAATAAGGAAATAAGGAGAATTTCATATGCACATTGGGAAACAAACCTATAATTTTTGCATTTTGAATTTTTGTTTGCAAATTTTTTTTGTATTTATAAANTAATAGACCAAAATTATACATAAAAAAAAATTTTTTTTTACATATTTAATAAAGCTCTAAAAGCCTCGATTTGTAATTTGAAATTTTGAAATCCATGCTATTATAGCAGACAGGAAAGCACAGTATGTGATGGACGGGTCATAGTACTAACTGGTGCAGAGTTGCCATCGCTGATTCTGCTGCTTCAGTACAAGAGGTACCTCTTAGATTTTAGACTTTCATTCACAGAGGGATTTGTAATTAAAAAAAATAAAAAATCAACACGTGGGGCAGCCTTTATCGGAAATATTACTAACTGTGTCAGGAAGACAACGTTGGTCGGAGATATTAACTCTTTGCATGAAGAGCGTATGTCAAGACTGTTTCTTTATTGCTTCTGGCAATTATCATACTCAGAGATGCAATTGGAGGAAAGTGAGAGGGAGTTATTAATTTGGAATAAAAAAACGTCTCGTATTGCCGCCGATACGAAGGAAAGGTTGAGCTTACTGGTAACCTAAAGAATTATGATAAAGTTACATCCGATTAGTAATGCTCGTAGCGAGGTTTGGAGAGGTGCGTCCTCGCTTTAACGACAGACGGAAAGTTTCTTTGAAGAGTCGGAGTGGTCGTCCGTTAAATATGGCTTTTATTTTATTTTTAATAGCTGTATAAATGCAAAGAGTTAGTATAATCAAGGATCGAACCGAGAGAATTTTACAAGTTTTGCTTGACCTTTCTACGATATTTAAAACACAGTTCGTCGCGCTTAACATAATTTTTTTTGTATTTATAAAAAAATTTCTCTTATAAATAAGTATCCCATTTAGTTATACAGCCATATGTGGAAATATGCATTGTTTAACATCTTTTAAAACTGCAGTAACCATTTTAAAGTGTTATGATACTAAATTACATACAATAAATTTGTGTTTAACCATTTTCTATCACTTATTATATTGCAACTTGATATGCAGCAATGGTATACAATGATTCAAAGGACTGTTGCTCCAAATATGATCATAACTGTTGGAAAAATGGATTCAACTAAACTAATTAGATGATTTTGCAATGAGAGAAACTAAGATGTATTGTCCTAGTATTTCATGGATCTCTTTGCCTTGTTAAAAGATGCACATCTGTCTGGCAAAGACTTAAATTCTGAAATTTTATCCAGGTGATGGTACCAAACATTGATTAGCATTTTTGTACAAAAAATGCTATACAGTTTTATGGGTTTTCTTTGTGATTGATATTGAAATAGGGTCAGTTTCTTATAAAAGTCCTTCTAGGAATTACCCTCTTTGGCAGATTGCCCATGTCTTATTGTGACTGAATAAGTGAACTGAAATAGAAACCTGTAAAAACCATTTATATTTGTGACTAATCTTTTTGCAAAGATTTCATCCCAATTCATTGTTCCTGTTTCCCATCAGAATACAGTAGAACCTCGATTATCCGCCCTCCGATCAACCGACCCCTCGGTTAACCGACCGTCCTAGTCGGCAAATTTCAAATGTCCGCTAGTGATGTGGCGCTACAATATTTGGCTATGTCTTGGCTACTTTAATATTATTTTTATGTGTTTTAGCTGGCAACACTCATTCGACCATGAAAGGGAGTCAGTATTTAAACGAAGCTTAATTTTCTAATTTTTAACGATACAATAGTGACGATTATTATTTTAAAAAATTTTTGTTAGGCTTAACATCGATGAAAATTCAATGCAAAATAGGTTAATAGCGATATACTAATTACATGGGATATAATAATATACTACACTAATAATGGATTTTTTCATACTTTTCGGTTATCCGACTTTTCAATTATCCGACCAACCCCAGTCCCCAATTAGGGCGGATAATCGAGGTTCTACTGTAATTTCCCAAACAACTTATTTTTTACATTCAATGTTTTGTTTTGTATATGTGCAAATCATTCACATGGACATAATTAATAGAAGATAATACAGGATGACTGAACTATTAGAAATGAGTCATTGATAATAAATATCTTGTATTAATTAAAATTGAAGACAAAAGCTGTTGAAACAGTCAACTTTTATTCACTTTTATGTTCTGGAATAATTCCATGTTGACCTGATCTTTTCTTTTAGGATACTTGGTCACCAAAGTTTAAAAAGTTTCCTTAAAACGAGGCGTATCCAATTAAAAATTAAAACATTTTCTAAAACTAGAATGGAAACAAACATATTCCAGAACATGAAAGTGAATAAAAGATGACTGTTTCAATGTCCTTTGTCTTCAATTTTAATTATTATGAAATGTCACCAGAATAAATATTTATATTTATATCTAGTAGTTCATTTAATATATCTAGTAGTTCATATAGAATTTTTAAAATTCTTATTAACACAAAATAGAGTATTAAAAGTAACTTTATAATAATTTTTTTTATCATTAATTTAAACATTTATGTATAAAAATAATTTTGATTTACTTTATTATAACATGTATAATTCTAACTTTGTTGACTTTACTTGTTAACTAACTGGATAAATTATATAAATATTTTATTTTTAGAATACATACTTTTGAATTATATGAATTATCTGAATCCAAATTGTGTTTTACTAAATTTTTTAACTAATATTTTTTATAAATCAATAATAGCAATTAATATGTGATTTTATTTTAAAACATTTAATAAAGTTCAAGTTTATGCAATTTTTCAGCTATGCAAGCTGCCAGTAAAGGTTTGATTGATGCATTGAGTCAAAATTATGAATCAGACTGGGTAGGCTATGACCAAATTCATGCAAGATCACAGGTGAGTTTATAATTTTTTAATATACTTTTTATTTGAATTAATTATATTCAATTATGTTTTTACATGGTAGCTATGTTCCTGAAAAATCTGTGTAAAAAAGATAGTCCATATGAAAAAAATGGAAGATTACTGGTTTTTAAGGTCTTGTACCAAAGATATAACAATATCAATTAATATACTAGGATGTGTTTAAACAGATCCTGGTGTAATGATACACTGTAGAGTTGCTTTATGAATCAAACAAAATATTTCAATTTTAGTTAAAAAATTAGAGAAGGGACAAATGTAATTTACTTATCAGTAAAATTCAATAAATTTTTATGTTATATGCACAAATTTTTTCAACTCTTTCAATTAAATGCCAAATGATGTACAAAAACTATTCCACATTGAAAGAATCTGAAGAAATGCAATCATGCAAACAATTAGTTAAAATTTACTTGGCAACTTTGCATCATAATCTTACATAAAGAAACTAAGAGATAAATGCTCAGTTTAGGATACCAAAAAGATTTTTATATAGAAATGTTTTTGCTCTGTTTAGAGAAAAGCCTTGGCTTATCTTTGAAAAAAGAATATTAGCTGTTGTAAGAAATTGTAACAGATTGAACAGTATATGTAATCGTGGATATTAAGCTATAACAAAGTGGAAATAAATAAGTGACATATATTAGTATTTTACATGAAAATAAGAAGTATGACATAAGGCCATAATGGAAAAGACACATTCTGAGTTGACCTTATTAAACTTTGCTAATAATTTAATTATCAAAGTTTTGGTTGTGTAATTTTAACTTTATACATGAGGTATACATACATATATTCTTTTACATACCTAAACCACATCTTTTGATAGTTAAATTATTAGCAAAGTTTTAATAGTTTAATGGGTCAACTCAGAATATAAACTTCCCTAGTCCTCATCAACATGATTTTTTTTTTCATTATAATAACACAATGTATTTTTAGTTTTTATGTAAAATATTAATATACATTATTTATTTCCATTTTGTTATAACTGTAACTAAACATCCACAATTACATATATTGTTTGATCTGATGCAATTTTTATAATGGCGATATTCCTTTTTTTCAAAGATGCTGGTCTCTAATAAAAACATTTCTATGTGAATCTTTTTGGTATTCTGAACTAGATATTAGTTAAACTTTTGAAGAAATCCAGAAAAAATTTAATTCAATCATGGGATAAAGTTGGAGTGAAAGACTGATTGATTGTTACTACACATGTCCAAATAAGTTGTAAAAGCAGCCAAGTCTTAAAATTTACTTTAGCATGTATAACAATGATAAGTGTAAGGTCTGATCAATAAGTACCTCACAATTGCTGAGGTGGTTAAGACATCAAAATACTACTCTTGGGACTCACTCACCGGTAACCAAGTGATTAAAGTCATTGAACACTAGTAGTTGGTTGTGAGTTTGTCTCTCTCCAACAGATTTTTTTAACTTTTTCCACTCTGTGGACCCTGAAAGAGCCTATGTTAGCAAGCTTATTATGGGTTTGGCTGGGTCTACAATGGGGCAGCTGGGTGGTGAGGGACAGGGCTAGACACATATCCTGATGGACCACCTCTTGAAAAATTCCTGGGATTTTTTTGACCCATCTAGATTTGATCCCAGATCCTCAGAGTGGCCTTATTCTAACAATCAAATCCTGGGAACACTGAAATTGAATCTGGGCAAATCCCATGAAAAATTCATGCCCAGATGTTCCTGTCTCTCATCTGATGAGCCTGGGCCTGGTCAAACCTATAATGGTTATAAAAAAAAGATTGTCTTAGTGATCACAAGAGGGAAAGAATTTTTTTAAAAAATGCAAATTTTAAAAATTTTTTAAAAGAACAAGTTTCTAAAAAAGAAAGTGTGAATATTTTTTCTTACAATTAACATTAAATAGAGATTTAAAGACAAATTTATTGAAACATTAATTCAAAACTAATTTGTGTAAAGAAAAAAACAAAACATGTAAAAATAGAATCTAGTGAATTTAATTTAATGTATATNACATCATTAATAAAAATATAATTTTTATGGACGTTAAATAATGGTCCACTGCTCGTTTAAACTCAACTGTTTGTGCAATATCCACTATTGGTCTAGATTCAACTAATCCTGTCGTGACACGAGTCGATGATGATGTTTACCGTATTATACGAGTCTCTTATTAGCGTGTGTATACAAATACGATTGCAAATTTTTTGCCGTATTATATGAATCCATATTATATGAACCCGTTTTATAGGGGGTCTACTGTATTAATATTTTTCGTAACATTAGAGGTATTATAATTTGATAATGAAAAATCTCTATAACTTTTAAAATAATAAAATTTTATCATGAAAGAACTCATTCCTTCTGTAACAAACACACATCTGGTTTTGAAAATGTTTTTTACTTGAAAAAGTGAAAAACATTCATATCATTTTTAAAAATATAGAAGAGACTCAATTAATGTATTATCTGTCTTCCTGGATGTGAAAATGCAGGTATGGCAAAATATATCTGATTTATGTCAAATAGTTCTTTTTTTTCAGAAGACTGGAATCTATTCAAAATAATTTAAAACAAGTTTTAGGAGATCCAATACAAAGAATATTATACTGCCAAGTCTTCACAAAGTTTTGTCACTATTTGATAGCTATTTTATCAGTAGAATTATATAAAATAATGCAATATAGAAAATTAAAACTTTATTATTTTTTATTTGCTAACAAAATGTAATGTAAATATGAAAAGACTGGAAAGATGATGATAAAAATTTTTTAATTGAGCAGTTATTAGACAGCTAAGTTTTTATATACAGTAGAACCTCGATTATCCAGACTAATTGGGGATGAAGGTAGTCTGGATAAGGAAAAATTTAGATAATTGAAACAAATACTTTAATTTGCCTTTTAATGATAATACAACACGTTTTCTTTTCGATGACATATCGGTAATATTAAAAGTAAATACTGTATTTAAATCGTGATCAAATTTTCAAGAAACAAACATTCGTATTGAATTTGGACTACTACTAACCAACGCTAACAGACTACCTATTGTTTAAAAGGCCCTCTGGTGGCTCAAGAAGACGGATTTTATAAAATAAAAAGCAGTTGAAACTGCATTTTTATGAATAAAAATTTGACAAACTATTTATCGTTTTATGATGATTAAAATTTTTTCGTCGCGTTCGTGGCTTTTAAGGAATGCATAAACCTTCGAAACGCGAGGCATAGGCAGTGGCCCATGTTGCCCATGCCTTACGCCGCCCTTGGTCATAGAAATGATGTAATTTGAAAATAAAATTATTTATAAATACGTATGTCAAGTTATATTTTTATTACGACGCAAAATATATTTAAGAGTTTACAACCACTGTGCTGGATGAGACGTTGTTGAAACAAAAAAAGTTATGCATTCCTTCACGTACATAAACAGTATTGTAATTCGCCAAGTGCAAATCAGCAAATTTGTAAAATTTTTGTTTATTTTGAACAATCTGGATAATCGAAAATCCTGGTAATAGCGGATAATCACGGTTCTGCTGTATAATCTTTTAATTAGATTAACAATGTTGGCTAAACCATAATATTAGCTGATTTCAATTAAATCAGAATTATTAATATATAAATATACTTGCTTAAAAGAATATTATAAAAGTGTTTAAAGAGGTTATTTATTTACTCTACATTTATAGTTTTATTTGAATTTAAAATGTAAGTCAATATTTAATAGTGATTTACTAATTGGAAGTTAAAATAGTTTATGTAATTTATTCAATTAGAGAATAGAAACATTTTGAAATACGTATATAAATTTAACTAATTATCTCTTTAAAATAAAAAGAATACATTATTTATTATCTGAGAATATTGAAATTGGTAAAGTGATACTGGCAATATTTTGGTACTTAATTTTTTAAAAATTTCTTCTAGAGTAAATAAATTTTCTTCAGAAAATTGTAAAAGATTACAATAAATATTTTTATACAAACATGATATGGTATACAAGCTGATGATGCATATAGTCTGTTCTTTGCAAATACAAAAGCAGCATACACTGCTTTCAAATTGACTTTAAACATAGATAACCTGTTGGTTATATGTAGAAAATTATGGAAACTTTCTAAAACTTATTTCATGTATTTAAAACAGTTATCTTAATATTATTGAATATAAATAATGTTTAGTACAGTAGACCCCTCTATAATACAGTAGATACATTCCGTTTTATATAAATTTTGTGTTTTATGATCACTTAAATACATGAGCCAATCATAGCCCGACATGTGTGCAGTTTAGGGACTATGGCGTTTGAAAGGTTTTCTTCCATAAAATTAATTGATTCTAGACTAATTCGACTCAACATTTCCAAAACATGTATAATTTTTTGGGAATAATCCATATAAACTATGCTATAAACAAAAATTGTAGGATTACTTACCAATTTTGCACTGTTAGACAATGCCATTGCTTAAGCTTGTTTTCATCATGGAGCGGTGTATCGAACAGCGGGCGCGTATTTCCTGATCAGCGAATTTTTCACAGAAAAATAACTTAACTTTGGAGACATCATTAATAAAAATATAATTTTTATGGACGTTAAATAATGGTCCACTGCTCGTTTAAACTCAACTGTTTGTGCAATATCCACTATTGGTCTAGATTCAACTAATCCTGTCGTGACACGAGTCGATGATGATGTTTACCGTATTATACGAGTCTCTTATTAGCGTGTGTATACAAATACGATTGCAAATTTTTTGCCGTATTATATGAATCCATATTATATGAACCCGTTTTATAGGGGGTCTACTGTATTAATATTTTTCATGACAGTAATAATTAATTAATTAGTTAATAATATTTTAAAATTTTTTTTTAGACTTTAGAAATGCTTTGGGATGATTTTTGCCATAAAGTTAATGATCAAGTTGCTATTCCTATGACAGCATATGTGAATCAATTCAATGAAATTCGGGTGAGTTAACATTGCTTTTTTATATTATTGTAAAATTGTTAAATGTAGTGATTCAAAAAATGATAATTCAGTCAATATAAATTTGTGATCAGTACACCCATACATTGGGGTACTTGTTCCCCTTTTCATCTATGTTGCTTTTTTTCCTAATCCAAAGAGGACTTCAAATTCCACGATCAACAAACAACAGAAAATTCATGACTTCTAGCTTATTCTGCAAATATAGAAGAAACTAATAAATGATATTTGTCCATTATCCCATCATCTATTTTTATGTAGTTATTTGTTCATTGTATTTTGTCCAAAATCATATTTCTTGTTTTCAAAAACAAGGAATGTTAACCCTGAGTGGTGCAACTAGCACCACCTTGTGGGAGCATTGATCTGACATTGAATCAGAGAAATGTTACTGCTACACTGATCATAGAGGGAAATAGAAATGTCTCCTCTGGTATAAGTATTTCACTCTATGCTGCTTGCTGACAGTGTTTTTTATTGCTTTCCCTTATTCAATGTTTATTGTAATTTACAATTACATGTAAGTATTGAAATTGGTACTATAATTTGTATACTTTGCTACTTATAAACTACAGTAGAGCGTCGTTTATCCGAATCAATTGGGGACTGGGGTTGTTCGGAAAATCGATATTTTGGATAACCGATTATGTATGAAAAAATATATTAAATTATCCCATGTTGAAATTTTTCTCTGTTGTGTGTTGCTTTGCGTTGAATTTTCGCCGATGTTAAGCCTAATGAAGACTATTGTATTGTTAAAAATTATTTTTTTATTTTGTACAAACAAAATAAGTATATTAAAAATATAAAAACAATAAAAATTCAGAAGTAAATTTAGTATCAAAATCGTAAAATATTTGAGTAGCCAAAGACATAGCCAAGATTGCAGCGCCACAGCACTGGCGAAAATTTAAATTTGCTGACTGGAATTCTTTCGGATAATTGATGTTTCGGATAAACAATGCTCTACTGTAATTATATTAACCGTATTAAGTGTTGGCCAAGCCAGAAGTTAGTAGTGACGCTAAATGAAGCTATACTGAACACTAATTAGCAAAGATTTTCTAACAGAAGAATATTTCAAATTCTACTGGCAATGCTAGTATTCATTATGACATAAGATATAGAACTTTCAGTTCCTAGCAGAAGTTGAAAAACTGGCTATGTAGTACTTTCAGAAGACATGCTATTGGGATTAGTCTTCTTGAACATTCATATAAAAGAAGAAATCAGTACAGATGAAATCATAAATTGTTGGAATGTACATGGAAGATGCAGATTAGTATTAGCATATAGGAGTTAAAATGTGAAAAATTTTACTTTGAACTGACTTTAAATCAAAATAGTTTGTTATTTTGTAATTAAATAAAGATGACAAATCCTACACGTTTGAAACTTTTTGCATAATATACAATGCCCTTTTTTTATAGCTTGTATCCCTCTTTTTCATAGTCTGCAGTCATCATTAACTAACCTATATCAAAAAAGTAAAGCAAAATTATAAAGATATATAACAAATATAGCTTTCAGACATAAATTGTTACAGAATCAATGTTACATGAGAATCTCAGCTAATGTTGATTATGTAATGATTGATGCTGAAGCAAGTCCCTGAGAAAGGCCAAAAACATTTTTTTTAATTAAATATTGTTTTGCTGGAAGAAAGTATATGTTGTTTCATGTCAGTTTATGGCCATTCCAGCTTTAGGAGAACTGTGATTTAAGGTTTAAGAATCTATATTTAGTTAAGAGGAGCCAAATATAAAAGAGAAATATAAAATAAGATTCATCAATTTTATATTTATTTTTTAGAATATGTAAAATATACATGAACTTTTTAACATTTTTGAATCAATCTGTGTTGTTATTTTTTGATTATTTTAGACATTCCTATATTTAATGAAATTTATAATTTTTTTATTATTCCAGTTAAAAATTGCAAAACGGAAAAGAAAACTTGTTGACTTTGATGGTTGTAGGCACAATTTACAATCATTACAAAATACTAGGAAACGAGATGAAATGAAAATAGGAAGAGTAAGTCTTTTATTAAATTAGTTATAGCAATATAATAAGTTTTTATAAAAATTTTGTTCAGATCTAATTATAAAACTGTCTTTTTAAAATACAATGAATTTCAAATATGCATGGTTATTCAATTTTGAAATAATGTCATCTTTATAAAACAAATCTTGATATAAATAAGTAAAACTTTAAAGCATATTTTACACATGTTTGTATTATTTTTTAGTCCATTTATGTTGGCTACTAATGTGTAAACTTAAGAGACAGAAATCAAACTGCAGTAAATAATGTTTACATGCCTATACTTTTTCTAACAATATTTTACAAATAATTTTCAGTTGAATTTAAAAAATTTTTCTTACAATGAAATGAAAATTTATTTATATTATATAGCTTAACAAGAGTAGTTAATTAATATAGATAATTTTAAATTTATTTGCCTACAGATAAATTAAAATTTGCAAGCCAAAAATTGTTGCATTGGTGACTGAGAGTGCAATTTTTCAAACATTGAATAAACTTAAATAAATTTATAAGATCAGCCTTAATTTGTGTAAATTTTCATTTATACATTTACTCTAGGAATGCATCCATATAAATCTAATTGTAATCTATCATATTACTAAAAAATAATTTTGCATTTTGAGAATAAAATCTTTATAAAGTGAATTGCATTTTTATAGTTATGTAGTTTAAGCTGAATTTTTATTGTACAGCCTATACTAATGTAAATTCTTTAATAAAATTGGTGATAACTCAAAAATAGTACATAGTCTATGTAGGATACATTTTATGATCATAATGAATTAGAATTGTGAAATTTTATATTTTAATAAATTGAGATAATGAAGGATATAAAATTAAAAGGTTTGAATTATTAGAAATTGTCTTTTTGTTGTAATCAAAATTTATTTGGCTTTTGGATATAAATGTCAATAATTGAGCATCCATTGTAAACATATTACAAATCAACAATGTTTAAATTATAAACCAACAAACATAGATCAAAAAATTGTTGTTAAATTTAATTTAAATGTAAATACAAAGCTTTTAAATATAATCAATGAAATGAAAAGTAAAAAACATTACAAAATAAATTTTTTCTTGTATTTAACTTTGGTTACCAAAAAAAGCAATTTATTTATAATAATTTATATGGTGTCAGGATTTACTAAATTTGAAAATGATAAGATTTATCATAATTACAGAACATATTTTCTTATTTTATCTATTAACTTTTAGTCTGCAATTTAGTCAAACACCATAACTTCTAAATTGCTTGAAATAAAGCTGGCAAGGGTTCTTGCTCAACTTTTCTAGCATTTGAAAGCATTAAAAGGAGTAATTTTGTTGAATAATGATAACCGATCACATACTGTATATATTTAATGAACATAATCCGTTCCAAAACTTTGCTATCTGAATTGTTTGTTAACCGATTATCAATTTTCCACAGGTTTTTATGGGAATTTGATTAATTTGTTCTGGAAACTCCAAAAAATAAAAAATATAAATAAACTTAGTAAGAAAGTACATATGTAATAATAAAAATACTTAGATACACAGTCTTGAATTTTTATTAGTCATGTTTTTTCCATTTGTGGGGTTTAAAAACTCTGTCTAATGTTGATTTGCTTTTCTCTCTTCAGGATTTTTTGGAAGTAATTAATAGCATTGTAATTGTAGAGATCCCCAAGTCTATTAACCTCAACCTGGTTTAGATGCCATTCTAAGACTGTTGTTCTGACATCCTTCCAATTCTTCAAAAAATTTTAATAGCAGATATCAGCATTAATCCTTTTTTTTTAGAAGAAAACATATCTCACTGAGTTTCTTGGTGTTCTGTCATCAGATCCGTTTCAGGTTCCATTATGAACTCTTCAATGTTCTTTTATCTTTCAGATGTGATTTTTGTTACTCCTTTAGCTGCTTGAGTCTTCTTGATTATATTGTATCTACCTTATAAGATTGAACTGCTGCCTACTGTAAGTGTTCAAGCCATACTGCCCAGCAACATCAGACATCATCAGACATCTTCTGCCCACTCTCTACCTTTGTTATTATACTCTCATTTTTTGAAAACAAAAACCAACATAAAACTTAACGAGTGCCCGCCTGACAGTTTCGTGAATACTATAAAAAAATTGTTTCTGTCAGAAAAATAAAAGGCTGGAATTACAAGGGAGAGTTTCAAAGTTTGGAGGAATACTATCCGATCAGTATATACCGGGTTGAGTGTTGATGTTAACATCTCCTGCGCTCCGAAAAGTTTTGAATTGTTGCCTGAAGACAAGGGAAGACCAATTGGTATTCATTATTTTACATTGCTTCTTCTTGTGTTTATTCTGTGAGGTATTTGTCCGAACATAAAAATCTTTTGCAAAGTGTTCATTATCTGATTTGTTCATAATCCGAACTATTCGTTAACTGATCACTCACTGTATTTATTTTAAATAGAGAAATTTAAGTTTAAAAACACTTAAGACATCAGCTCAAAATTAAAATTGTGTATAATCCATCCATATGTCATGAGATTTTATTTAAAAATAATATTTGTATTATTTATTGTTATAAAAAGACAACAAGCTTGTTTTTGAGGGTAGAGATGAGTGTTTTTTTAAAAAATTGGAAATGCAAATTACCAGTCTTACCATACTTAAGATATGACACTTAGTCCTCTTTATCTCCCTACCCCTTGGCCTTTAGCCATAAAATTTAATAGCATCAATGCCCCCATATACAGAAATAATCCTGCAAAGTTTCAAAATTTTAGGCATATCCAGTTCTCAGATATAATACAAAATAGACACCCACACCCAAGAATTTTTAAGGGGATTTTTACATTTCCAGCTGTTATGTATACATAACAAGAGAAAGTATTGGAATCATGTCAAGTTTGACCCTCTGATTTTTTTTGCAAATCTCCACATTTTGAGACTACCTGAATCCAAAAAAGAGTAAAAAAAAAAAGGTTTTGACATTTATTTCATTTAATATCCCAAGATGGGGTAAAGATTAAGAAACAAAATTTGGCATGGCGGCTTGTATATGAGGGGCATTGATGCTATTAGATTTTGGTGATGAAAGGTCAAGAAGGTGGGGAGATAGGGAGGTCACATATCTCTAGGACTTAATGAAAGTTTTATTTGTTATTAACATTTACACTTTTATAAAACTCAATCCCCCTTTCCTCAAAATTAAGCTTTTTGCGGTTTTATAGTAATTAAAAATATAAAAGTTGTTATAACAAAATCTGATAACAGATGGCAACACAGACAATTTTATTTTTTGTTTAATAACATGTTATGGTTTTTATATAAAAAAAACAACTGGAAAAGTTATGCAACTCTTATTGTTAGATTTTTTTTACGTTTTTGGGTTCATGGAGAGTCAAAACTTTCATAAGTGCAAAAAAAACAGTGTGCCAAAATTTGAAAGATCATCAAACTTTCCCTATGTTATATTCAGGAAAGTAAACATAAGTAATATTTCATAATTGTTTTTCTTTAACAGTTTATTATTTTTTAAATTAAAATAAATTATAATTTTATTTTTGTGATAAAATTGTAATTGTTATGATTCTATGTAAACCTATAACACACTATTGTTTTATAGAATAAAATAGTTAAATCTCATAATATATGTTGGAATAATGATGAGCAGTCCTTTAGAATAAAGTTTAATTATAAGTTAATCTAAAACTACACCCCTTCACTCATCCATAACTTGGCACACAGTTTCTTCCCGCCTGGAACTGTCTTACACAGGGTGTTGCCAGTTCATACATAGTTTGGGATATTCACTCTTGCTCTAGTTTAGTATTTTCCAACAATATATTTGGTTTTTCTGTTTTAATATGAAAATTTTAAATTTTTTCCATTTTTGAAGTGGTAAAATTAATTTTAGGTAGTGTTTTAAATATATCTTTCTGAAAGATATGACATTTCATAAATAACTTTTTATTATTTATTCATCAAACATGTTTAAAATGAAAATTTCCATTTGAATCAAATGAAAACATCTAACTTATTTCTAAAAATTTTGTAAGTAATTTTTGTAATATTTGTTTTATATATCAGGCTAAAGAACAGTTGGATGCTTCCAAACGTCTTTATGAAGTGATCAATAATGAACTTCTGGATGAATTGCCTGCACTTTATGATAGGTAATAAAAATTTTTTATATTAAAAGCTAAAAAATTTTTGTTAGTTAAAAGTTCTATAAATTATAATTATGCTTAGAGAAGGAACTTTTGTATTTAAACATACATTGTGATAATCAAAGCTTTGATATCTTTTGTAAGTTATAACCAATTAACGTGTAGAAAGAAATTGTTATTTATTTTTTTTTTATATAATTAAACCTGAATTGATTTTATATAATTGAGAACTGAAATTTGATTTTGACTCAAAAAGATTCAAATTAGTTTGATCAGATGATGATCTTTCATTTTATTACTTTCAGTTTATCAATTAAAAAGTGTTTTTGAGATGTTTCAAAATATTTTAAAAAATACTTTCATATGCTGCTGATAAGTTTTTTAATAAATCAGAGAAAATACTTGCTATTACATTTTCTAAAATTTTGAAATAATTTCTTAAATTTAGTAGTCAATTTTAAATGTCAGATTTTTAATTAAAAAAATTAATATTAAATACTTTTAGAGATTTTGCTAAATGCTAATGTTTTCTGACAAAATATGAGAATTGAAATTTAACATCCTTCATGCCATTTAATGTTCTCTTGATTTATCAAAATCAAAAATTTCATTACACAAGCTCTTTTGTAAGAAATAATTATAAAATATTTCCATTTCTTTTAAATGATTTAATACTTACTAAACTTATAAAAGTTTTTATTATTTATGTTTATTTTAAATATACAGTAGAGCATTGATTATCTGACTCAATTGGGGACTGGGGTTGGTCGGATAACTGAAGAAATGGATAACCGAAAAGTATGAAAAAATACATTATTAGTATATCCCATATAATTAGTATATTAGTATATCAGTATATCGCTATTAACCTACTTCGCGTTGAATTTCATCAATGTTATGCCTAACAAAATTTTTTAAAATAATAATCGCTGCTATTGTATCGTTAAAAATTATTTTTAAATTACTGTATCTTATTGCTCACAAAACAAACAACCACTTATAATTAGAAAATTAAGCCTCGTTTAAATACTGGTCTCCCTTTTATGGTCAAGCCAGTGTTGCCAGCTAAAGCACGCAAAAATTTAACAAAAATAATATTAAAGTAGCCAAGACATAGCCAAATATTGTAGCGCCACATCATTAGCAGACATTTAATTTGACGACTAGAACGCGGTCGGTTAACCAATGTGACGGTTGATCAGGATTGGATAATCGATGCTCTACTGTAATTTTAATTATATTCTTATAATGAAAAACAAAATAGTTTATGGCAAACATCATCACATAATGATATGTATTTAAGTTTTATATTTTATAACATAACACAAAATATTTTTTAAAAATTTGTTGTTTTTTTTCACTGGATTGAACTCCAGTAAAGATATTTGATATCATCTGAAAGTGATTATTGTTTAAAATTTTTTAAGTAATTAAAGTGATATTGATTGGATTTTTTTCATTTATCAAAAGATCTAGTTTGAAAATATAATACATTTTTATATTCAACAAAGATTTAATAAAAAAAAAATTAAATTTAAAAATAATAATTATTCTTAATTTAGCCGGATTCCATTCCTTGTGTCAAATCTTCAAACCCTATTTTCAGCAGAAGCTTTGTTTCATGCAGAAAAATCAAATATTTATACACATCTAACTGATATAATGGAAAAATTGTCTATTGAAAGTCAAAAAGGTAGTTACACAAATAGGCAAATTCTTCATCAAAGAAGAGGGTAAGTAAATTTTTGTAAGAAAATATTTTTGTTTAAGGTATGAAGTTATTAAAATGTAAAATATTTAATATTTTCTTTTAAATTTAAATATTAGAACTTAAAAAAATGATGATAATTATGTTCTTTAATGTTTTTAATATTGTATTATGAGAAATGAATATATCATTGACTAGACAGTTGTTTTTCAATAATAGCATTGGATTAAAAATTCAAATTAATGAAGCCTTTAATTTGTTTAATATGAAATTATTAGTTTAATTTAGATTTTGACGTTAACTAAATTAAATTAATGTGTTTCAATTTTAAATATTTAAAATTTTTAAGTATAATTGAAAAAATCTTTCACAATGTATAGTGAAGCATTATTTTTATAAATATTAGTGCACTTTTATAATATTTTAAGAACAAATTGAATATAGAAACTAAATAGCTAGAATTTGAGATATTTTTACATAAGTTACTCTAACTTGGTAGTGAAACTACAGGCAATACAGGCAGTCCCTGATCTTTTGGATATGTTTCTAAAAATGTGTATGACAGTTGAATATCTAAAGATTGAGAAATAGAATTGTATGTCATGAAGGACATTCTACTCCCAGAGAATTAAAAAAAAAAAAAACTTATAAGCTGTCTTATTAAGATAAGAATGATTTAAAAAACTTTTTTTTTCTTACAGATTAGCAAAACAGCTAATCTGTAAGATAAAATAAAATAAAATATATATATCTTAGCTATGATTTATTATTGTATACATGAATAGATTGAAATATTTAAGTTTAATAAGAAATTTATCAGTTTTGAAAAATATAGTATGAATAGTATTCATATTAAGTAGTAATATATTACATGATGATTAAAAATATTATTATTTCATTTTAAAAAAAAGAAATTTAATTATATTTAAATTATATATAAATCATTTATTATTTAGTAACTATGAAAAATACCAAAGAAATTGTATGAAATGTTTTTTTTATAAGGAATAAATAAGAATTTTGTCATTTCCAAGATATTTGTCAGTTTTTTTACTGATGCATAAACACTAAAAACTTTATTGATATAACAGTAAACAGATTAAAAAAATTCAGTCATCAAATCTGTTTGTAATTTCATCATTGCTATGTATTGAATTTAATTTCATTATAAATTTAGAAGTAATTGTTTGATTAAATGTTGAGCATTCCAATAGCATCTCAAAAAACATTTAATGAAGAATATTTCTTACATTTTTGATTTCATTTTGTAACTTAATATATTCTTATTTATAATATTGATTAAAGTGTCAAATTTATTTTTAAAAATTTATTTTTTTATTTGATTTGGATTCAGATATTGTTTTTCTATTATAGATGAAAGTATAAATTTATTTCCAATGCTAAATAATTGTCAGCTGTCTAGAAAGATGAATTAATTAATATAAATAATATCTTTTTAATCAAAATTAAATTTTGGGTTTTGTATCAGTCCTCTTGCTTGTGTTAATCTCATAATTCAAATGACAAAACATTAAAAGCAAAGCTACTAGAATAATATAAATTCTTATAACAGAATAAATGGATACTTATTAATGCTATATATGTATTATTGCTTAAATTTAGTGATATTGAATTTTATAATATATTTAAAACAAAATTTTTAAACTTACATTTTATAAATGTTGCTATTATTATAATGCTATAATCAAATCTGTGAAGGAATTTTATGAGCTACTTATTTTCTCAATATTAATTATAAAAATAAGTATTAATTATAAATTATAATAT
>NW_019384571.1:1087571-1151579 GCF_000671375.1 Centruroides sculpturatus | reverse complement strand
TAATATAAATTAATATATTATAATAACTTAGATTTGTCTTTGTTGATCAAAATTTTCAAATAATTGTAACAAAAACTATAACTGATGACAGAATTTTGTAATAAAAATTTTAAGTATTGTAAATATTAATTATTGAGAAATAACTAAGCTCAACAAAATTTATATACACAACTTTCTTAGTTTTTTGATTTAAAAACAAATCAAATAGTCTTGTTCTAGTAGGTTTTAATTGGTTAAAAATGTTCAAAGGGTTTTTGTTTTCAGTTTCAGAATAAATAAAATGTAATTAAATAGATATATATAAACTTATGTAAATTGTATGTGGCTTCATACAAATTACTATTTCTGTGCTTTACTAATAATTATTTCGTCGGTGATAGAACTATTTATGAAAGAAATTTCTGTTTATTAAAATCATTGTCATTAAGATTTGTTTAAAGAGTTAATATTTATTAAATTTATTAAGATAAATATTTATATTCAGATCATTATTTTGTAGTTAACAATTTTTGTTTCATGCACATCATAAAACAGTTGGGAGAGATTTAATTAACTTAACAATATATGAATTTCAATTTATTACAATTAATTTTTATTCATATTTTTAATAGGCATGTTATTTATTTATTCAATATTTCTAAAATGTATTTTATCAAACATATATATGAATTTACCAAAAGTGCATGAAAGATTAAATTCCAAAAAAATTCTGACTAGTTTATCTTCAGAAAAAAAGATGATTATAAAATGAAGAATGACAGAGATCTATAAATTTGAACAAATATTAAAAATAATAGTAAAAATAAGAATTTAAAATGTGATATTGAATTAATTTTACATTGATTATTTAAAATCCAATTTATTTTCAGTATTTAGTTGAAGGATTAAATATTAAAAATGATCACACAGGTTATTTACTATCATCTCTAAAAATATTACATTAAATAAAAAAATTTTGCAGATTAATATTTTAAAATAAATACACACAAATACATAAGTTAGAATAAGTGTTTTCAAATAATAATTGATATTTTATTTAATTACATATAAATCTGTAATGTGTTATATTGCATGGCTTACATAAAAATATTTAGAGATTTATGATAGGTAATCAAAAAATTAAGTAACTGGAAACATTATTATAATTAAACATATTGATGCTTTATTAAATAACATAATAAATAAAAAAAGTATTTTGTGTATATGTTACTGTGAAAGACCGAAATTAGAGAATGTCGATATTCTCTGGTGAATGTCGACATGTACAAAATACGTCGGTGATAGTTCGAATATTTGGTTATATTATTATACATTTGAACAATCGCCAGTGTATGTCGACAAGCACAGATAAGCTTTGGTGGAGGTCGAAATGACACCTGAGAAGCTGATGTCAACAGAGAGGCGACAGTCTATCGCCAAATATTTTCTGGATAGCCGGAGGTAGGCCATGGTCGTACCTCTTTTTTTGGCAACGGTTTGGTGGAAACTGCTCACTTTGTCACTGGATGGCGTTTTTGTTCTTTTTATCCCGTGAGGTGGGGATCGGTTTGTCAGGTCAAGTGGTGGAGGATGAGAGAGGTCGTAGGTAAGGCGTCGGCGATATCCGAATAAAAGACACCATTACCAGATCAGTTCGTAATCACGTAATAAAGTAATCAGTTCGTAATTTGTAAAGAAAAGTTACTTTCCATAGATGAGATTTCTTCTCAAGAAATATCACTGAGAGAAGCAGCTGCAGCTAATTCAAAAAGTGGAGGGCAAGGCTATACACGCTGTCATTGCAAAAAAAGTGTTTCACGAATAAATGCAGTTGTAAAACCAAAGGACTCTTGTGCAATTCAAAGTGCCATAACAGTTTAAATTGTTGCAATAAATAAGATTGTATAATGTTAATCACATAATTTATGTGTAAGTTTATTATTGTATTATTTTCTTTAATGATTAAGAATGTACTGTTCGTTTTAGGTTCAACAGTTTATTTACATATGCTGTTACTTAAGCTTTCACCTATTTTCATATATTAAAAAGTTGCATTTTTGTCTTAACGTAATAAAAATATTTTTATTCAACATTTAGCATCAGTGCATGCCGAATGTTGACATTTGCTGGTGTAAGTGAGAAATAATGATATTTAGCAAATATTTCGTACATACATGAAACAACTGTGTGAATGCTGACATTCACCGGAGAATGTTGACATTCGCCAGATATTGGTCATTCACAGTAACATATATATTAAGATACATTGTGTTCCAAATTAAACAGCAAAAAATTTGTTTTATTGGAGTACTTATTTCTTTAAACTTTAAAAAACAATAATACTTTTGAGCTTTACTGGCTTCAGAATAGTTTTTTTAATAAAATTGATAACATTATATATTCAAAAATTGAAAGAGAAAAAACTTATTATAATAATAATAATAATTTTTTTTAATATAAATGTTCAATTTTTAAGCATAAACCAAATAAATCCACATTTCTTTATGTATAATTTTGTTATTTTTGAATTTGTGAATTTATAGCGAAAGAAATTTTGTCATTATTTTGCCTGTTTAACTATATTTTGGCTAAATTTGTACTCTTGAATATAACATAGGAAAACTTGGAAGTGTTAGTTTTATATATATATATATATATATATAAATATAAACTGTAACACTTCCAAGTTTTCCTATGTTATGTCCAATAATTCAGATACATCTATTTTATTATATTATTAAATTATTGAATCCTTAATCAGATCATTACTGAAAAAAAAATTTGCTGATATGAAATTGTGAACAAAAATTATAAAACAAAATTATATATATATGATTTTGTTTTATAATTTAATTATATAACAAAATAGATGTATCTGAATTATTAAACAGTAAGATATTTTTAATTTTGGCAGAATTATTTGCTGAGAGATGCTTTTGATTTGTGTATATCATCAATTTCTTGAGACTGATATAATCATTATCAGATCTATAAGATCATAATTTGTTGAAAATATTTGTCTTATGAAGTAATTTTTACTGAATCAAAAGAATCTTACTGTTTAATTTCAGTATGTATATATTTAATGAAAAATGAAAATGAAGTAAGAAAAATGAAATAAATGCATGATATGTAAAGAATGATTGATTAATTTTGTTCGTTCTCCTTCACAGAATATTATCTTAGTTTAAGTTATAACAGTTGTGCTTAACTAACCATTTGTTATGCCTGCCTAATTATCCTTTACTGTATGTGTTCATTAATAACTGCAGGAGCTCCATCCTGCATGACTCCTTCTCCTGGTTGCCAGTTCAAGTTTGCCTGATTTTTGTTTCTTAGTGAAACAATGTCATGGTACGTCAGAGTGAAGCCACATTACTCAACATTGCCATCCCATCATGAACAACGTATTAGTACTCTTCAAAGACAGCATGGACGAGCAAAGTCGTGAGTGCAAGCAATTATTATGCTTGGTGTGCACTCCTGAAATGTGCATTTTGTATGATTTTATTATTATTATTTTTATTTTTAAAATAACAAATAAATGCTTATATAATTTTTGTTCTTGAAATTTATCTTAATAAAGATTAGTTGTTCTATATTTAACAGTATTGTTTTCATAATTAATAGCATGATTTTTTTTCTATTAATATGTTTTAAATTTCTAAAATCTATAATAAATTAATTTAGAATTTTTATTTAATATAAAAAAAAAATTCTAAGCTTCAGAATATTTTAAAAATTAGAATAACATTTTAAAATAATTATAATCTCAGAGATATTCTAGTTTTTGAAAATAATTTGTATACTAAACTGTTAACACTATAAAATGTAGATTTTGAAATAACTTTAAATATCAATTTGTAAACTTTTAAAACTTTTTTATACAAAATATTTAAAATCATGCATTTAAAATTTAAATATAGGAAATATAAATAGAAATTCAATATATGATATTTTAATTATGAATAAAATTTATATATCTGCAGAATTTTTTGATTTTTGAAAAATTGAATTACTGATTGTCAGAATATGTTTTAGTGTAAATTCATATAACTTGTGTTATACAGAGTGACCCGTTTTGATCAATGTATTGAAATAACTTGAAGGGTATAAATCCTACAAGAAAATCATTGCACTGAAGATATTAACTCATCTTGTTGCCCTCAAGAAATCTGTCGGTTTTGTCGTGGATGGTGCTGCAGTTGGTGAAAATAGGTCAACTTTACTTTTTTTAATGGAAATCTCCATTTTTTATTGCATATTACGTCAAGGACAGAGTTTTTATTTAAAAACATTTTCTCGAAAGATACACTTGATTAGTGTACAGTGCACACAACTCTGTGGATATCTGGGGTTCATCATTGAAAAAAGGAGGAGAAATATTAAAAAAGAATCATTGGGAAACATTATTATTTGGTGGAATCAAGATCATCTTCTCTCTACCACAAACTTAGTGACTTTAATACACTGTGACACTAATTTTTCTATCAATTTATTTGAAGAAAATTAATGATTTCACCGAGTGGTAATAGTTTTCTAGTGCTTCTGTAAGCATTTTTCTTCTTTTTTACTGAACTTTACGGCTATCCACAATTATGTGTGCACCATGTTGTGGCCATGTATGACTTAAGACACTCATAACCTCTGATAAGTGCATGTTTTAGATTAAAGTTTGTTTTTGATGTAGATTCATAAAATGCAATAAGGATTGGTCAACTTCATTTTCAAAAAAATGGAAACCCCTAATTTTTACCGGTTGTGGTGGCATCTATGGTGAAGTTGATAGACCCATCTTGTAGCTCCCTTCAAGTTCAATATTTTTGATGCAGTGATTTGTTGTGTATGTGATTGGATGTATATTTTTAGAGGTTATTTTAATGGCTTGATAAAATGAACCACCCTGTATATTAATTTAATAGACGATACATCACTTTCTTTATAAGTTGAAAGAAATATTTCATAAATTAAAAATGCAACAGCTTTTATTAAAAAAATAGTGCATTTCTGAATAGAGAGAGATTCACTAACATGCTACAAAATCCCAATATTAAAAAAAATTTTTTAATCTAATTATTACATTAATACATTAAAAGTAAAGTATTTAAAAGTATATATACTTGTATATATACTTTTAAACATTATAATCAAATTAAAAATTTTTAAAGTTTTTATTTATAGTAAAGTATAAAAATTTTGTTCAAATATGATAAAATAAATTTACAAATCTATCAACTTAAATCAAATAATAATAATTTATATTATAAATAGTTATTAAATTTAAGAGTTTATTTATTTTGAAAGTTTTTTTTTAAACAAACTTAATGATTCATATTTAATTTTGTAAAAATTATTTTATATAAAAATGTTTGTACTTTTTCATAAAATACAAATATTAAAACAAAAATACTTTTAAAATTCATATAAAAATGTGCCATTTTTACACACAAATCTTTAACAAATTTTAAAAATCATAACTATAAATTCTAAAGAGAAAAGTTATTTATGAAAGATAAAGTAATTTATGCTTAAATAGTAGTAATAAAAATAAATTTAAAATTTGATGATGTGAATTATTTCTTTAGAAAAAGAACATTAGTCCACACCAATACTTGTCTAGTCAGATAATTATTTCTTCAGGAAGGAAATACCAAACATTAACAGCATAGAAACTACAAATCAGTTCCAAAGTATGATTAAAATTTGATGTTAAAAATCCATTGTGATTTTTATTAAAGTGACTACAGTCAGAGCTTTCTAATCTGATCCTCTATAATCCAACTAAAAAGCTCAGCCCCATCTGTGGACTCTGTAGATAAACTGTGTGCTCCAGAACTAACATGGACCATCTTTTTTGAAGTCTCACTCTATTCTCTAATCTGAATGACAGGTGTTTTTGTCCTAATTTGCATGATTTTTATTTATCTTTCCTCATCCAGTATAGAGTATTCGATAGATATAGTGAATAGAAACAATAGAAATTATTCATTTGCAAAAATAATCTGTTGTGCTAATGTCTCATCCTCGCTGGATGAGTAACCCATCACTAAATGAAATTATGCATGCCGCACGTGGCTATCTTTAACCTAAAGTAGTCAGTCTGACTAACTATGCTTCATTGAATAAGCATATGGTTATGAGAACTACTGTACAGTACTATAGTAGTGTACTGGAATTGCTAGAATCATACCANTTATTGAAACATATATATATATATATATAAATATAAACTGTAACACTTCCAAGTTTTCCTATGTTATGTCCAATAATTCAGATACATCTATTTTATTATATTATTAAATTATTGAATCCTTAATCAGATCATTACTGAAAAAAAAATTTGCTGATATGAAATTGTGAACAAAAATTATAAAACAAAATTATATATATATGATTTTGTTTTATAATTTAATTATATAACAAAATAGATGTATCTGAATTATTAAACAGTAAGATATTTTTAATTTTGGCAGAATTATTTGCTGAGAGATGCTTTTGATTTGTGTATATCATCAATTTCTTGAGACTGATATAATCATTATCAGATCTATAAGATCATAATTTGTTGAAAATATTTGTCTTATGAAGTAATTTTTACTGAATCAAAAGAATCTTACTGTTTAATTTCAGTATGTATATATTTAATGAAAAATGAAAATGAAGTAAGAAAAATGAAATAAATGCATGATATGTAAAGAATGATTGATTAATTTTGTTCGTTCTCCTTCACAGAATATTATCTTAGTTTAAGTTATAACAGTTGTGCTTAACTAACCATTTGTTATGCCTGCCTAATTATCCTTTACTGTATGTGTTCATTAATAACTGCAGGAGCTCCATCCTGCATGACTCCTTCTCCTGGTTGCCAGTTCAAGTTTGCCTGATTTTTGTTTCTTAGTGAAACAATGTCATGGTACGTCAGAGTGAAGCCACATTACTCAACATTGCCATCCCATCATGAACAACGTATTAGTACTCTTCAAAGACAGCATGGACGAGCAAAGTCGTGAGTGCAAGCAATTATTATGCTTGGTGTGCACTCCTGAAATGTGCATTTTGTATGATTTTATTATTATTATTTTTATTTTTAAAATAACAAATAAATGCTTATATAATTTTTGTTCTTGAAATTTATCTTAATAAAGATTAGTTGTTCTATATTTAACAGTATTGTTTTCATAATTAATAGCATGATTTTTTTTCTATTAATATGTTTTAAATTTCTAAAATCTATAATAAATTAATTTAGAATTTTTATTTAATATAAAAAAAAATTCTAAGCTTCAGAATATTTTAAAAATTAGAATAACATTTTAAAATAATTATAATCTCAGAGATATTCTAGTTTTTGAAAATAATTTGTATACTAAACTGTTAACACTATAAAATGTAGATTTTGAAATAACTTTAAATATCAATTTGTAAACTTTTAAAACTTTTTTATACAAAATATTTAAAATCATGCATTTAAAATTTAAATATAGGAAATATAAATAGAAATTCAATATATGATATTTTAATTATGAATAAAATTTATATATCTGCAGAATTTTTTGATTTTTGAAAAATTGAATTACTGATTGTCAGAATATGTTTTAGTGTAAATTCATATAACTTGTGTTATACAGAGTGACCCATTTTGATCAATGTATTGAAATAACTTGAAAAATATAAATCCTACAAAAAAATCATTGCACTGAAAATATTAACTCATCTTGTTGCCCTCAAGAAATCTATCAATTTTATCATAGATGGTGCTACAATTGGTGAAAATAGGTCAACTTTACTTTTTTTAATGGAAATCTCCATTTTTTATTGCATATTACGTCAAAAACAAAGTTTTTATTTAAAAACATTTTCTCGAAAGATACACTTGATTAGTGTACAGTGCACACAACTCTGTGGATATCTAAAGTTCATCATTGAAAAAAGGAAGAAAAATATTAAAAAAGAATCATTAGGAAACATTATTATTTGGTGGAATCAAGATCATCTTCTCTTTACCACAAACTTAGTGACTTTAATACACTGTGACACTAATTTTTCTATCAATTTATTTGAAGAAAATTAATGATTTCACCAAGTAATAATAGTTTTCTAATGCTTCTGTAAGCATTTTTCTTCTTTTTCAATGAACTTTACAGATATCCACAATCATATGTGCACCATGTTGTGGCCATGTATGACTTAAGACACTCATAACCTCTGATAAGTGCATGTTTTAGATTAAAGTTTGTTTTTGATGTAGAATCATAAAATGCAATAAAAATTGGTCAACTTCATTTTCAAAAAAATGGAAACCCCTAATTTTTACCAATTGCAGTGGCATCTATGATGAAATTGATAGACCCATCTTGTAGCTCCCTTCAAGTTCAATATTTTTGATACAATGATTTGTTGTGTATGTGATTGGATGTATATTTTTAAAAATTATTTTAATGGCTTGATAAAATGAACCACCCTGTATATTAATTTAATAGATGATACATCACTTTCTTTATAAGTTGAAAGAAATATTTCATAAATTAAAAATGCAACAGCTTTTATTAAAAAAATAGTGCATTTCTGAATTTTTTCAAGACAGGAAAAAAAATTGTTTAATAATTTAAGATTTGGAATTTGATTTTTGTACTTTACAAACTTATCCAAGTTGCATTCTTTTCTGCTCATAAAATAATTTTTCCATAAGAAGGAAACTTCTGTTTATAAAACCAGAAATTTTTTAAAACTAAGTTTTATAATATATGACTCTTCAAAGTTTATAAATAAAACTTACTAGAATGGAAAACTTCTAAACATTAGTTGAACAAATGCCAATATGGAATCTATATAAATAATAAATAAGTAAATATATAAATAAATAAAAAATAAGATTTAACTTTAATGCTTGTTTACCTTTAAGAATTTAAAATTATGCATGAGTTTGGTTTGAATAGTTTTCTATTTTATGTATTAGTTTGAAATAAATTATTAAAATTATTAACATTACTTTTAATTTTGAAACATTGAATTTATTTTTTGTTTAAAATAGTGATGATGCACGACACTACGAAGAAATCGAATTTAAAAGAGGAACACTTGAAAAAGCTAAATTTAACAATATATCAATTCCAGTGCCAACTACTGATATTCGAAGATCACCTACACCAATTAAGAAAGGTAAAATATTTTTATTTGTTTTTCTTTTTATCGATTTTGACATATAGTAGAATTTGCCTATTATAATCAGGTATCATCATCAATTGTATAATATGTAGGGAAGGGTGGAGTTAGTTGACAGTTTTTACTTTTTTCTATATAATGTGTAAACTAGCTGCACTTCTAAAACAAAATTATATACATTGTATACCTTATTTTTCTCTTGTTATATAAGCATAAAACCTTTAAGCATATTTTAAATAGTTCTAAGTAATTTTTTTCCACAAGTGTATGACTTGTCACAATATGCCCCAACCACAGGGCATGTTGTGACACACCATGGGACAAGCAGTGACAATAATGAAAAAGGCTTGCAAAGTACAAAGAATAAAACAATAACAGGAAAAGGCTTTTACTTAGTTGTAAACAGATAAAAATTACTCACATGAATGTAACCCGTTCTGAATATATTTGGAATGTTTTCTTTGTTATAATGTATATTCAAGGTTTTCATAATACTGCTGTTATAAAATAAGAATTTGCTAATATTAATAATAAACTGAGAATATGTTAAACTATGAAAAGTAAGAATAATAAAAGTTAACTTAAACCAAGTAAGATCTATAAATCAAAAAAAATATATATATAAAAATATATATAGATTAGGCTAGTTTTTGGCATATTTGGCATCCTTAGTCTCTTCATATGCTTCAGATTGACAATTAAGGCACACATAATAAGGATCATTGTTGGTACTGTTCATTTGAGTCTAAAAGCATGAGAATAGAAGACATTTGTGACACATTAAAGTAGAGAAAATCTATAGACATTGAAGAGTCCTGTAAAGTACATCTTTTTGACTACTTCTTTAGCCTCTCTTATGTAATCTTTGTAAGCCTGCTTTTTCCTTTTCATTTTTTTCTTGTAACTACATTCCATCTCTGAAGAAGAAGATTATAGGTTAAACAAAATCAATGGGGTAGGTTGTGACATTGGCCCAATGTGCCCTTTCATTTGTATGTCACAGTTAGCTCCAATTGCTGCTTTCTTCTTTTTCTGTCTGTAACTACATCATATTGCTACCGTAGCATTCTGTAAAATAACACCTGAAGGTCTGTTGTCTACAAACTTAAATCAATTTAAACTTAACCTCATCATTTGCTTGAACAAATCCTACTTAAAACTATAAAAAAATTATTTTTTGACTCTAAAAATACATTAATTAGTATAAGTTCAATGCTGTGCAATATTCTCTCTGACTTCATATGTAATATTAAGCAGAATACGTAGAATGTTGCAATGATGGTATTCAGTACTATCATCCTCAAGAAAAACGTTATAAGTCTTTTCACTACTTGCCCCCATCACAACTAGCTCCACTCTCCCAACTTAATTTTAAAAAATTCTTACTTATGAAAAAATATAAATATTCAAAATTTGTTATTATTTTTTTTTATACCTCAAAACATGTTTTAATCATAATTCAAACTGAGAACAGCCATTGGATACAGACTTGTAGGATGAGATTTAATCACTATACTATCCATTCTTAATTTGTTAGAATTCTTAAAAATTGTAAACTGTAATAAATTTGCATTAAATTACAAATATCATATTAGTGAAAAGTGCAAATAATAAAATAAATAGAAAAAAACAATTTAATATAATATATTATTATTACTTTCATATATGGATTAGAATGTAAAAAATGTTAGTAAAAGAACCTAAATATAAACTAATTTTTCAGACTACCAAGATGGTCGGGCTTCTCCACTTATCACAAGAAGTAGTTCTGATTTTAGAGAAAATAGAAGTTCTCCAGTTGTTACTAGAAGTACTGCCTCATTAAAAAAAGATCCTTATCATGATGATATTCCTTTCTCTAGGGCACCTTTACAGCATAAAGATGAAAAAGAATATGAACCAGTTGATGGAAGTCAGGTATTTTATTTTTAATATTAATAAGTTTTTAGTTATTTGAAATTAGATTAAACTATTTAATCTTTGCAAAATCAATTTTCAGTTGTCTCATTTGCAATTTAAACTATATAGAGGTACTGAACATCATAATATTAAATATAAAATATAAAAATATATTTTGAAGCTTGTTAAGACTGTTATCTATGATTTAGAAAAAGTACAGGAAGAGAGATATTTAAAATGTAAAGAATAAATGTAAAGCTTCAAAAAGTTGCATCTATGGAACAAAACTTAAAGAAGCAAGAGGAACACCAAGAATCCAGTATTCCCTTTTCTGAGAAATTTCTGTGCCAAAGGAGGCACTTAACCCCAAAATCTCTCACTGGATGACTTTTCCTAAATATTCTGTGATGAAATGAGGGTGTCTTATGCCTATGCTTATTATATGCCTAAAGTACAGTAATATATGAAGTATGATATTTAAATAAGAAATTTTAATATAACAGATTTACAATGTGGATTGGAGAATGAGTTAGAAAATCCCACACTCTAAGTCAGTCAAGTTCTGCAACTCCCACTTCTTTCATGTGAGTAAAATGCCACTCACTGCAGGTATTGTAATTCCAAAATATGAATTTTTTCTGGAAGACCATTGCATTTCTATACAATGTTTATTACTGCAATGATGCT
The DNA here is from genome assembly GCF_000671375.1 of Centruroides sculpturatus. Classification (NCBI taxonomy): domain Eukaryota; kingdom Metazoa; phylum Arthropoda; class Arachnida; order Scorpiones; family Buthidae; genus Centruroides; species Centruroides sculpturatus. The sequence continues at coordinate 1,139,852 of NW_019384571.1, read as the reverse complement.
TCATTCATCTAATAACTTTTTACACTTGTCCAAGTCAAGCTCCAAATTGAGATACTGTGTATTGGAAAGCAAAATCTATGTATCCAAAATATTTTAGGTAAACTAAGAAATAAATATTTAATATTCAGTTTAGAAAACAAACTGATATAAACTAAAAATTTAATACAGTGTAATCTGGACAGTTGTCATGAAAAACAATCAAATTGTTTTTTGTTGACATCAATTTGACATCAAAAGAAATTCTAGAGATAGTCTGACACAGGTAAAAATGGCAATAGTTATATGTTCAGTATTGCATAAATGCTCAAATAACAGGCTGATCAATCAATTTTATTTGACCAGCTTTCACTGATATGCACTTTTGCTTATTAATGACATTAGCATATTGTATTCAATTTCATGATTCATTTTACACCCACTAGCTTCAGGGCAAAATGTCCTATTCATGTGAAAGACCTGATAAGGACAGATAAGAACTATTTACTCTTTTAAATGATATCATAATTATTTCAAAATTTATAAAATTAAATGACTTTGGAAACTGAAAGTGTAGGCTATATCCTTTCCAGGACTGTCCTGAATACATGAACAAAGTTTCATAGAAATCAGTTCAGCCATTTTCACATGATAATCAGACTGACAGACATGAATTCAGTTTTATATATACAGGCATATCCCAAGTTATGACCATCTGATGAAAAAACAAACTGCAGATACAACTGTCATATATTTCTACCCCTATGATGATCTGATTTAGCTAACCACATCAATGATGCTTTGTCCATTTCAAGTGTTGCCATCTGTCTGGTTTTTGCATTATGTGCTCAATGTCCAGGCAAAGATAAAAAATGTCTGGGTGTTAAGAAAATTTGGCAAATCATCAATAATTATTTTTTAATGATATAGCTGATTTTTATTGCCGATGAGCATAAACAATTCTGTAGTTAGCAAGTCATTTATAACAACATTCCAGAGTAAGGGTCCAGGTAATGAGCCTTGAGGACAGCTTTTAGGGAGCAGATTTTTTTTAACAAAACCCAACTTAAGCTCAGCTGTTCAGTGTGTACCGTAGTGGGGGTGGCAGGGGCAGCCCACCCCGGGCGGCACTTTTTAGAGGGCGGCAAAATTTCACAATAAATAATAATAATATCTTGTAAAAATTTGAAACATCCTAATCTATACTTGCATCGCGCCTACAATAGTGCTATCGTCCGGACAGTCCGGGAATCGGCTCGCCGTCCGGGTGAACTAGTAATTTTTTAATTCGAGGAAATCCTGTGAAACCTGTTGTTGTTTTTTTTTTTTTTTTTGCTTGTATGATTCATTCGTGTTCATATACACTACTAATATCCAATAGAACTATTTTAAACAGGTTGCTGCACTAGCACGGAATTTTTCATTGCTTGTTCTGTGACAAAACTGAATTTTGGTCTTTTAAATTGAAATACCTAAATAAGGGGGGGGCGAAATTTTCCTCTGCCCTGGATGGCTGACACCCACGGTACGCCACTGCAGCTGTTCTGTCTTTTAAAAAATCCTTCAGCAAGTAGAAAATATTTTATGGTACTTTGGTATCTCTGATAAGTTTTAAAATTGGGAGCCATTATGCATTGTCAAATTTGTCTGATATCTAAAAATATTAAGAGACATCAATCTCTTCTTTCCTTGCTTTACAGTATTACACAATTTAACAAAAGCATCCTCTGCAGAATACTGGGGCATGAAACCATATTGGTCATTGCTTGAAAACTTTCCAAGAAGTGAAACTTTCTTTAAATAATAATTAAAAATGTGTGGGAAATGGCAATTCACAATACAACTACTATTTCATGAAATGCATTATGTACAGTACATAACCTGGGGTACTCCTGTATATAGATTTACAAGTTTCTGAAAATGTAGTGCAGTCCTATTCACAGACTTTTCATATAAAATGCATTTTGCCTTAATTTCAATAGAAAGCAATTGTAAATTTTGTGGTGTTTTTTGGAAAATTTGTTGCAAAATTTTTCATGTTTGTACTGTTTTATTATAACAATTGGATTTATTGTCAAATTCTAGTTTGATCAGTTTGATCATGGTTGTAGAGAGGAAGATTAATTACTCTATTAAAATAGAGTAATTAATCTTCCTCTCTACAACCCTGAAGTAAAGTTTAGTTCAGGGGACATAGGATTTTCTGCAAAATTCCAGTGCTTTTTAATTAAAATGTAAAAGGTATTGCATTAATTCTATATCTGTCCAGGTTTCCATGCTCAAAAATTTCTGGCTATATCCCCAGTGTAAATATTAAATAACAACAAATGTTATTAGATATTATCCAAATTATTAATAAATTTACTAATGTCATTCTTCATGAATCTGAATGATATTACTTGCCATATTAGCCAAGTTTATTATTTAATAATCTTTGTTTTAGTCTACAGATTGAATATTAAGTTGGATGCTAAATAAGATTTAGAAAATATAATTGTAATAATTAAATTTTTTTTTCTAAAATTTTCCTTTAAAGTAAAATAATTTTTTTTTAAAATTGTTCATGAAAAGAGTAGTTTTTAATATATTCTCTGCAAATATTATTAAGCTATTTATAACTTTTTTTAATAAGAATTTTATTTGTTTACCTTCAAAATAAGATTATTATATAGTTTCTAATTACTTTTTGAAATATCTATATAATTGTAATTATAGTTAGATTTATAAAAGAAGCTATATATCATCTTACATAAACTTGTAATAAATTATTTAAATATATTTATTAGTTTTAAAGTAATTGTGTTTTTGAATTTCTTAAACAAACAGCTTCATATAATTGCCAAATTTCAATAGTTATGCTGAAATGTATGAAATGACATTTTTTTTTCAGTTTGATGATAGTCATATTGACCGACCTCTGTCAACTAGTTCAAAGAAAATGGATGAATTATATGATATTCCTGTGGGTGCAACAACTGTTGATTTACCACCAGGAGTTCTTTATAGGGTATGTTATATTTACATAAATTTACTGTAGGATAATATCTGAATATCTAATACTGTAGTAAATATCTGAAGGACAATATAATCACTTAAGTTTATCATAAGTTTAAATGTCTTGACTGTTCTTTATTACTTGATCTGTGCTGATTATGATTTGGCATGTTCAAAAATATAGGAGAGAAATTTTATTAACTTAATATTTTTCTTTACTTGTAAATAACGAATGCATTTATTAAATTTTTCTTTAATGTAAATAAAAATATTTACTTTATGCTTCTAACACAATAAAGTGCTATAAATTAAGACACTTGGCGGGTTGTCTCATCTTTATTTAGTTGATCCCGTGACCCTTTGCGGCAGCGGCCATTATGGGTCTTATATCCTTCACGAGGTTCCAGTATGAGACAACCCGCCAAGTGTCTTAATTTATAGCACTTTATTGTGTTAGAAGCATAAACGAATTGCAAAGCACGGTTTCATATCATCAAAAAAAAAAAAAAATTACATTAAAGAAAAATTTGAAGAAATCTTGAAAAAGAAAATGTTATCAAAAAAAAGATGAAGAAATATTAAAATTGAACACAGTTTTATTAATCAATATGTATTGAATTAAAACTATAAAATATATTTTTTTACATAAGATTGTTTTCTTTCAATATATATATAGAATATATACAGTAGAATCTTGTTTTAATAGATTGCTTGGGTCTCTGAAAATCATTCATTGTTCTGAGAATTCATTATATTGTAAACAATAGATTTCCCACACCAAGCAAAATATCTGTTATTTAACCCCCTACATATAAGAAATATCTGTACTTGAATTTATTTAGTCTCTTGAGATCTCTATTCTATAGAAACAAATATGTTACAAGATTTCATATTATGCCATGTGTGTACAACAAACCTGATGAAAACTGTATATACTATAAGCATGAAAATAGGCAAATTAGGTATGCTTATTAGCACTTTGCTTGACTTTATGATTTGTTAAAAGGAAGCTCATCCATCTTGGTTTGTTTTGATGCTGCTTTTCTGCCTATTGAATACAACAACCTCTTGATATTAGCAATGTCATGTACAGCCTGTTTGTTTATGCTGAAACTCATGAGGAAGGTCTTCACAATTTAGTAAGATTTCATGGCCTTGCTAAATTTTGGACTAGACTTTGACCACGTCAGAATGTTCATGAGATGGCTCGTTCTCAATCATATCAACCTGCTGACTCTCTTTGTATAATTCTTCAATTGTACGTATCCCAGATGTAACAAGTGCATCATTGATCTTTACAAATTCTCAGAAACACCCAAATATTAACTAAATGTTAAAAATGCAAAGTTTACAATTAATGGGGCTAGAAAAAATCTGTTAGTTATTTCAAGTTACAGATTTGTTAAAAGGAGATAAAATTACATTGAATCTGACCTGGGGGAAAAATCCATTATTCTGAGAGATCTGTTGTTCCATGATCCATTAAAACAAGATTGTACTATAATACAGTAAAAATTATTGATATACAAAAGTATGGAGAATAATTTGAGATAAAATTTTTATAGGTAAGAGCAACATATAAATACACAGCTGAAGATGTAGATGAATTGGGATTTGAAGGTGGAGAAATTATACGTGTTGTGGAATTTGATGATCCTGAAGAACAGGTAAATATTTGAGCTAGATTAATTATATTAAATTATTTTAGTTTTTTAACATTTATTTTTAATTACTCCATTTACTATTAAAACTTTAAATAATTAAGTTTATTTACACAATTATTTAATAAAACTTATAGGGTAGATATGATGATATACTCAGGGCCACTGAGAGCTTGTATGACGTAGGACAGGCCTCCTCTGCTCTTTAGTGGATCCCTTTTGCTGTTGTTTTTTTCTTTTTGCACAAATAAATTATGTAGAATTTTTTTAATAGTGTCTTAAAGGTTCTATTTTTTGTTAGTAAAAATAACATTAATTTACAGGGTTAGCAACCATTATGGTTCCCAAAGTTTCTCCAGCCCCTGGGAAAAATCCCCAGCTGACAATCCCTCTGGACAGTCCCGGTTATACTATACATAAATTAATTATCAATTTTAGAAAAAGTACATGATTATAAAAAATAATTTTCTCCTAAATACTATTGTATTATGTCTTTTTATATACATATTTGAATTCTACAATTTCAATCTTAAAGAAAAAAATTATGTCGAATTTTTTATATGAAATTGTTTAATGTAGAAATAATTCTGTTAATTTTGGGAACTAATATATAAAAATATTTGTAATTATAGTTAGATTTATAAAAGAAGCTATATATCATCTTACATAAACTTGTAATAAATTATTTAAATATATTTATTAGTTTTAAAGTAATTGTGTTTTTGAATTTCTTAAACAAACAGCTTCATATAATTGCCAAATTTCAATAGTTATGCTGAAATGTATGAAATGACATTTTTTTTTCAGTTTGATGATAGTCATATTGACCGACCTCTGTCAACTAGTTCAAAGAAAATGGATGAATTATATGATATTCCTGTGGGTGCAACAACTGTTGATTTACCACCAGGAGTTCTTTATAGGGTATGTTATATTTACATAAATTTACTGTAGGATAATATCTGAATATCTAATACTGTAGTAAATATCTGAAGGACAATATAATCACTTAAGTTTATCATAAGTTTAAATGTCTTGACTGTTCTTTATTACTTGATCTGTGCTGATTATGATTTGGCATGTTCAAAAATATAGGAGAGAAATTTTATTAACTTAATATTTTTCTTTACTTGTAAATAACGAATGCATTTATTAAATTTTTCTTTAATGTAAATAAAAATATTTACTTTATGCTTCTAACACAATAAAGTGCTATAAATTAAGACACTTGGCGGGTTGTCTCATCTTTATTTAGTTGATCCCGTGACCCTTTGCGGCAGCGGCCATTATGGGTCTTATATCCTTCACGAGGTTCCAGTATGAGACAACCCGCCAAGTGTCTTAATTTATAGCACTTTATTGTGTTAGAAGCATAAACGAATTGCAAAGCACGGTTTCATATCATCAAAAAAAAAAAAAAATTACATTAAAGAAAAATTTGAAGAAATCTTGAAAAAGAAAATGTTATCAAAAAAAAGATGAAGAAATATNATTGTTTTAAGATTTGATGAAATAATAGATAGTTAAATAAAAAATAAATATTATAATTGCTTTAAAATACATATAAATTAAAAATCATAAGAATTTAAGGTTTTAATTGAATTGTGTTAATTAAATGGAAAATGGTCCAGTGATAATTTAAGACTAAAGTCTTTTATATTTATTTTTAGTAGAAAAGAAAATTATTTTCTTTATTAATTATATAATTGTTATTATTAAGTAATATTTCTTTCTTTTAAAAGAAGCTATAAAATAATTTTATAAATAATTTTTTTTAAAAATTGTTCTTTTATTAATTTTATATAGGAAGAAGGATGGCTTATTGGAATTAAAGAGTCAACTGGTGAAAAAGGTCTATTTCCAGCTAACTTCACACGTCCTATTTAAACTTCTCAACTACTTTCACTATTCATCCACAACTCTGATTATTGTAATAATTTTACTTGAATTCAAAAATTCCTTTTATTGGTTTTAATATCTTTTTGATATTACAAATTATCCTATCACTGATTTTTGAAAAATATACAGAATTAATTATTTCCTAATATTATCAGAAAAATTAAACACATTTCTACCCTAAATTAATAAACTATTATATTACTTAATAATAATTATTTTCTAGTCTAGAATGAATTATGTATGCATGTAATGAATGAATGGTGTATGAAAATGTGCTAAATATAATCTAGTCACCACACCTCTTCCCAATTTAGAATAGCTTGTTGTAGGTAAGAAATGCAATGGCAAAATCCTTGTTTTATTATAGCATAAGAACCTTACTAAATGACTTGTATATCAATTTAAAATACACAGTTTTTTTAATATTTAAATTTATTTGACATTAACATTGATATACAATTGTTTAGATAATTATGGACAAAAATAACACAATAATTCCAGTAAATTTTTTGTTAAAAAATTAACTTTTGAAAAGATTTAAAAGAATATGCAACACCAGTATGCCTTATAGTTAATATTTTATAACATAAAATACAAGTATTATTGTTTAATATATTGTGCTTCGATAAATCATTGTTAAGGCATTTACACCAGAATCTTTATGTAGGCTTAATTTGATTCAAGTGATGATCTAATACATAAGGATCAATTCTTTAAGAAACAAATTATAATTGATATAAAAGGAACTTACATAAAAAATAATTAATGGATATAAGAGAAATTTATAATTTGCATAATATTTTTTTAGATAGTTAATGACAATAAAGATTTTGGTGTATTTGTTTGTTTGTTTGATTCAAATTTTATTATTGTTATTACATATCTCCTGTTCTCCAATAAAATTCAAGAATTCTTTTTCATTGAGTTTACAAAATGGCTTTTTGTGTGTTTTCAACTTTTTATGATTTCTTTTGTTAAATATTTTTGAATTTGATAAGTCATTCTTGAATCAGTTATACTAAAATATACAATAGCAAATAATGCATTTAAATTTAATTAATATTGGTTTGAAAATCTTCAATTTTATAAAGTTTGTTTTCTAAAATTATAGATTGAATAAATTATATTATTAAATCTTGAAAAAATTGAATTTTTATAAAATTTAATATAAATGTTTTGTTCTTTATATACAAAAATGTTGCTAACTTTTATAAAATATGAAATTTATTAATTAAATTTAAAACAGGAATAGTTACTGTTTAGCTTACATCTTTTATAAAATAAATTTACTGTTATTTTTTAAAATAATAATAATGTAGTAATAAAAATTTTAAGAATGTAAAATTACTATATAAATTTTATAAGTACTTTACAAAGTGAACTTGTCAAAATATATGAATTAGATGAAAGATATTGTTAATATCTTGAAAACCAGCTTATAAAATCAGAATAAAACTTTTTTCAAGTTTTTTGATAAAAGCTTTACTGAAAAAATTCTGTATTTTCTTAACTTTTTGATAGAAAATGTTATGACACTTCCTTAAACAAAATCAAAATTAACATAATAAATATTCATGAATTGTTATACATGATTTTTTTATCATTAATGCATTGTAATGTATTATTATATACAAAATTATTAAATTATATTGTAAAGCAATTCTAGTGTTGAATTGCTAGCCGAATATCAGTTTTTAATATTGTTTTCATGATATTCTAAAGTATCTTTCTGCATGTTAGTAATTTTATAAGTGTAATATACTATATTTATAAATGGTTTACATTTTTAAAAATAGTGAAAATGTAAAAATTTCTTAACTTTTAACTGCATATTAATAATTAACAAGTTTTTGAAAACATTACTTTTAAATACTCTATTTTTTTCTAACTAAATTTTTCAGAATTAAAATGAAATTTATTGAAAAATTAATCAGTTAAAATTTATAGAGTTTATAAGTTAAAAATTTATTTGTATTTTAATATATTGTTGCAGAGAAATAGTAAATTGTATTATGATTTTGGTAATAAATTGTTTGATGTGATCATTTTGGTTTTTTAAATTTTTTCGTGCATATTCTCTTCTGATAATGACTATTATTGTATGATTCTACTGACAAATAATTGGCATGTATCAGCTATAAGTTGATGACAAAGCAACAAGCCTTTGTCATCAACAAGCTATAGGTTGATGACAAAAGGGGACAAAGCAGTAAGTCTTTGTCCCCTTTTGTTATAAATACCAAAAATAAGCCGGATTTACGCTTCAAGTAGATGCCATTAATTCTAATTATAAAGCAAAGAAAAATTCATTCGAAATATATTTTCGATACAGGGTGTTCATGATTAAAATACTTCTATTCAACATCGTTTAGAGATTTTTAGCAGCCCAAATGAACTTAGTATACTACTTAGTATACTAACTTAATAAATACTACTAAGTATGGTGACATTTACGTGCAAAAATTAGTACCAGAATTTGCCACTACGGCATATTTGGCGCTGCAAGCAACAAACATTTTATCTTTACAAGACATTCGTGTTATATAAAGATCTTAGTGACGCAAAGAATACTCTAATGTAAGTTTTCATTCTGAAGGCAATGAACCAAAGGCCATATTCGAATCTAAGACGCGCCTTAATTTCTCACCTATGGATTTTTTTTGCTTTTAAATAGACAACTGACAAATTTTATGTCAAAAGAAATGTTCAATATTGCAAGTAAATTATATATAATTATCTTCCATGATATCGAAATCGGAAACCCTTTCACGTGCCCTTTCGCATTGTTTTAGTCACGTTCCTGATTATTAGTTTAGCTTGATTTAATTTTAGTAAGCTAAAACTAACACTAGATTCGATGTTAACATATGGTCATACTCTTTTCCGTTTAAAGCATCTGAAATGCAACATTCTTAAAAAAGCGCTGCACAACTTTTTCTGGGATTTTAATCCAAGTACAGTACTTACGATATTATTGTATTAGACTAACGAGATTGAGCTAACAAGTTACCTCTTAAATATTTCATATTACAATATTGTCTAATAAAATTATTAAAATTACGCCATAGAATTAGTGAGAAAGAAGACATGACAGTAGGGTCGCTAATTATGACGTATTACGTTGAATCTAAGAAGCACCGTATTTTCAGGTATCCCATAAACTGGTTAAACAAACTTATACACAGTGAAAACATCTACTGTAAATACAGGAAACTTTTGAAAGTTAGGGCATAAGAATACTGGAAGCAGATCTGACAGTGCCTGAAAGTTCCTTCACTAATGTTGCTCAAAGATACTCTAATGTTCAGCCAAATTATTATAGGCGCAATAATTTGGCTGAAACAAAGCAGGCACAAAGTAAAGCTCGAAGCCTTTTTACCACGACAATGCTTGTTTTTCTTCTTTATTATCATGGTGCCATTGTTTCATCCAAAACTTCCTGTCTATAATGTGCACTTTATTTACATGTTGAGTCTTACTGTCAAATATGCCTCCAGTATTCTTGTGTTACAACTTTCAAGATTCTTTTATTTAAATGTTTTCGCTGTGCTTTATTTTTCAAACTGGTTCCACCAATTTTTTCAGTCATCAACAATTTCATAATAAAATAGTTTTCATAATAATTCTATATTCGCCTTGACGTAACGCAGAGTATCATGCGACTATCATGTCACGAGATAACTGGCTGACGACTAATAAGCCAAAATTTAAAAACGGATATTTTTTAAAATAAATACTCTATTTTAAAATCATTAGGTTTATATTAATGAATACATCAAAAGTAATTGGAAGTCGTGAAGTCACGTGGTAATTATCTGAGATCACATGATAGCCCATTTTTTTAAAGTTTAACATATTGGTCAAGCCTCTATTATTTTATAAATACTCAATATTTATTACATAAAACCCTCAAATAGGAGGCAGTCAGTGCTCGAACAATCTATCAAACGTGAGCGGATTCCAAGACTTGAGGCAAAGTTGCCAACCTTACGGGAGAAAATTATCGTATCTGCACCTTGAATAGAAGACACTTCCATTTCAGTACATATTTAGTATTTATATAAACCATCTCGCGACAGATTGCTTACTGATGCAAGGAATGTTGTTCAATGTGTTACCCATTGTTTAAGTGTGAAATTTGAAAATATGTTCGGCTGCCTGTTCTCTTGTGATGCTTCGCACATGCAATGCCCTTAAAGTCTGCCAATGTTGCAACGTTAACATGATAAACCATTCTTTAAATGGCTATAAGGCTATTTAAAGAAACCGACTGCTCAGAGCAAGAGGGTTACAACTCAAAATTTTCGATGTTTTAGTTATTGTACTTATGGGAATGCTTGTATCGAGTTCTATCTTATGTATAAAGAATATATCTCTAAATGACTTATTATGGCTCTGGGATGTACATATAACAGTTTTGCAATATGCTAATACACTCTGTTATTGAATTCAAGAGGGTTACATTTTGAGTTGTAACAGTTTTCAGCTNAAATCAGATCAGGTTATTTAAGAAAAGGGGAGAGTTTATTAGAGATGAATAATTTTGTCTGTTTATAATGAATAAATTCAAAAATTCTGTTGTTAAAAGTTTAAAATCTTTGGCGAGGCTGTAGACGAAAGGTTATTAACACGAGCAGGATGTAAGGTTACCAGCTTTCGGAAACGATGAAGCGAGAGAACAGTTTAAAATTTTTGCCACGAAAAAATTATAAATTCAACGAACTTTTACGCACGAATATATTTCAGTATAATTTCTCGAATAAAAATTTAAAAAAGTAATATTACAACTATATTATTATAAATATTTTTTGTTTTTTTTGTAGTATCTAACATATTAAAGAACGTTTTTATTATGTATTTACAGTATTATTAGATTTATTTATTTTATGTATCAGCTGTTGTTGGAGTATCTGAATTTGGCACAGACAAAATTCAATTCGGCTTTCGAAATTGCAACTCTAATATCTGCATAGGCTAATGCGTGCGTAAAATGTAAGTATTCTGATAGATGAGTAGTCATTTGAGAAATGTTATCATGTTTTTTGAAATCCGATTGGTCAATTGTAAAATCGCTAACATTTTATTCACGCATTGTATTAAAATAAACATAAATTGTAAATGAATCTGATGCGCACATTTTAAAAAGGAAGAAGGAAATATATAAAAAGGATTTTGTATAAAAAGGATTTTATATATTTTATCTTTATTATTCGATAAAAATTAGATATTCAGGATTTTTTTTTTACTTCAACTGGATGAGAGATTTGTATCGGAGAGTGCAGCATCCCAGCAATATGCTGGCTGTCACATAAAAAAAAGTACCCAAATAACAGCTGGAAAGTATGGCAACTCAGAATAATGCGTTGAATGTTCCATGAACTCACGCATATCCATTTTCAGTTTATTTGGGATCGATTTTTGTCAGAAAGATGCAATTTTCAATTCTAATAACGTGCATTATAACAATAATACAGTATTTACTTAAAAAGAAAAAAATACGTTCAATATTTTCTCATTGAAGCAAGAAATTTGTATTGGATTCGTCGTTTCGGTTCGCTATCATTACAACTTATATCCCATTCGGTTGAGTAAATTTTCTTATAATGAGTTTAAAACATTATAGAATTTTGATTTAAATCGGATAATCCAACTATTTTAAGTTTCCAAGTTTAATTTTATAATTTATAAAAGTAAATACTCTTTGCAGTTTTAATAACGGCGTATAAATTTTTGATTAAAAAAAGTATGGAACGGAATCACATTTTCATAAAGATCTGTATTATATTATATTTTTCTCGTGAAGGAGTTCCTACTAGTGGTCGAATGGCTAAAACTACCGAACATTGATAGTTGATCGCGAGTTCAACTACCAATGCTCGATCAATGAGCTGGCTGTGTAGAATTTTCCGGATTTTTTTCGTGTGTCTAACATCTAAATAAGGATCAGTTTCTCATATTTTCTATAAAAACGTCCTTCAGAGTGGTTCTTGAAGGACTTTCTATGCCCACTTGACAGATCACCCATATGTTGCAATGCCGATCCCATCGAACCAAACCAGTTAAAATTTATTAATTTTCTATCGAAGAATTTTAGTGTAATAGAAAATATTTTACTATTCCATATTATTTGTTTAAAAGTTAATGATTAAATATTATTTCTAACTCAATGTAATGACTATAATTAACATTCAAACCAAATTCCATTGATTTTAAACAATTCCCTGATTTATCAGCTGGAATTGAAAACTTCAAATGGCTCTCCTGAAAAATCTATATTTTTGAGTTGTAACACTCTTGTTCTGAGCAGTCGAAACATGCACTCTCTGGCAAAGTGATGGCCATCGTATCTATAACTAATTAGAATGGTATTCACTAGTTGTCAGCATATTTGTATCCAATCTCGGCTGCATTTCACGTGACTACGCGTATCACATTTCTTTGCTTGCAGCACCGTAGCGGACAATTTTGGAACTAAAATTTTTATTTGCAAAATCTTTTCTCGCGTCCTTTGAATAGCGTGTACACAAATTTTGGTGTCAATCAGCTTATTATTTGGATCTAAAAAGTATTCTAAATAGGACAACTTTAATTTCGATTACATTGTATCTTACTGCTAAATTATTAATATTTCTTTGGTGTTTTTTTCTTTTGCAAGCCTGATGCCATATAGTAAGCATTCTTAGCTTTAAAGATGTTTATGCGTGCCATAGTTTTAGATTTCGAATAACGACATTTAAAGATATTAAACGAATATGCTTTAACTAGAATAAATTTAAAAAAGCTGATTGAAAGAAAGGATAATCGGATGATAAATCAAAAGAATGATCGAAAAAGACAGATAATAAATCAAAATCTTATGATACGTTACGTGCTAGATGATTTCTTCCTACGTGCCACTTTGGGCACGCGTGCCATAGGTTCGCCAACCCTGGTATATCTTAATAAATTATAGTATTGTATATCACCTTCTCGTTTTCTACCTTCACCATCTGTTAACGGGAGTTTACTGTTCTCAAAAAATTTCAATTAGGTAGAAAACAAAAAATCAGATCAGGTTATTTAAGAAAAGGGGAGAGTTTATTAGAGATGAATAATTTTGTCTGTTTATAATGAATAAATTCAAAAATTCTGTTGTTAAAAGTTTAAAATCTTTGGCGAGGCTGTAGACGAAAGGTTATTAACACGAGCAGGATGTAAGGTTACCAGCTTTCGGAAACGATGAAGCGAGAGAACAGTTTAAAATTTTTGCCACGAAAAAATTATAAATTCAACGAACTTTTACGCACGAATATATTTCAGTATAATTTCTCGAATAAAAATTTAAAAAAGTAATATTACAACTATATTATTATAAATATTTTTTGTTTTTTTTGTAGTATCTAACATATTAAAGAACGTTTTTATTATGTATTTACAGTATTATTAGATTTATTTATTTTATGTATCAGCTGTTGTTGGAGTATCTGAATTTGGCACAGACAAAATTCAATTCGGCTTTCGAAATTGCAACTCTAATATCTGCATAGGCTAATGCGTGCGTAAAATGTAAGTATTCTGATAGATGAGTAGTCATTTGAGAAATGTTATCATGTTTTTTGAAATCCGATTGGTCAATTGTAAAATCGCTAACATTTTATTCACGCATTGTATTAAAATAAACATAAATTGTAANTTACAATCAATTAAAATATTCCTAATTAATTATTTTAGTAATTACAAAAATGTATATTTATAAAAATATAACTTTTCAATTAATTTTAAACATTCCCATTTGCATTTAGAGAATTGAAACTGGAAAAAAGTTACTAAAATCAAATTCAAAATTTGATTTTTAAGATGAAATTTTTTCCATAATGTTTGAAATTACACAGTTCATTTTATTCTAAGCTATGTAAACCTTATTTACATGTTTGTAATCGGTAATATTACAGATTACAACGGTGAAACGTATCACGAGACAACAAACACGAATTACATATAATACCCGTAATGGTGTAAAAATTAGAATCTCAGAAAATATGGCAATTTAATGCTTGATTTTAGTCAATTTCCCTTATTTTTCATCAGTAAAAATTATAATCTGCATCTCTTACTTGGCTATAATCATAAATTGACTGCATCTGAAGGTGAAAAAACTTGTCGATATCTCTAGCTGTAGAATTCATTAAAACCAGAATTTCTGGTCTCAAGGAACATTTAGAATTTTAATTATATAGATGCATTGATTCATCTATTTTCATTATCGCTTTCGGGATAAGTAACGTAATAAGATGGACTTTTTCGAGGTCTTTGTCTTCCCGAACCGATTGGTGGTGCAGGAAGAGGAAGAAGTTTAGTAGGAGCGGGCAATGTCTGTTGATTCATTCTCGGATAGGTAATGGCAAGCGGAAATGGTGGGTAACAAGTGCAGGTGGTCGGTGGAGGTTTAAGACAGGTGCATTTTCCTTGTGCTCTAAGAGCCAAAGGTCCTGCTAATGGACCGGCTGTATAGTGAGGGCGTGCTCGTCTCAGTCGAATGATACAGATAATGATAATCAAGATACAGACAAAGGCAACTACTCCGGCAATTATTCCGATGATCATGGTATCAACCTTGGTTAATGTAGTCTTGTTAATTGCACTAGGTGGAACGGACATTGCGGGTCTACGAGATGTGGTCTGTTCGTATAACACTTCGTAGGACAACGTTGTCTGAATTATCGGTTTCTGAGATTTTGTGCTCGGAAGTACAGTGGTACTATCTTCTGTACACACTAAGTCGTTCTCTTTCAGACTCTTTACGCGTCGACTACGTAAATGTGGTGGACTGAAGCATAAAAATTTATATGGAAGTGTCTTTTCTCGCAAATACTTCCATAAAGGAACGAGATGACAATCACACGATATGGGGTTATTCTCTATACCTAACATGGTTATGTCTACTTGTTTATTTAAAATTGCAGTCAAAATATCTGGAGTTATCGTTCTTAGTTGGCTCTTGGAAAGGTCGAATATAATCTTAGACATAAGTGGAAGAGGTCTAAAAACATTAGAAGATAACGAAGCAATTCCATTGTCGGGTAAAGATATCGTTATTTCGGGACTATTAATTCCTGCAAGTGAACTACTCGAAAGTGACATCAGTTCTTTTCCCGTAATTGCCAACTCTTTCAAGCGAGGAGAAAAAATTGAATGCAATTGATCCTGAAGTTGTGGATCTTTGATTTCCACTTTCAATCGTTCCACTCCAATGATATCAGCTAAACAATATTTGATATCGATATTATGCAACAACGGATAACCAAATAACCACAGTTCACGTAATTTTGTCAATCCACGAAGTCCTTCGCAATCGAATTGAGTAATTTCTGTGAGATTATCCAAGCGTAGCACTTTAAGATTTTTTAAATTAGAAAAATCGCTTCTGGAAATGTATACTAAAGGATTACTCGATAAAATTAATTCAGACAGACGAGGTAATTTCAACCAAACGTTGTTTAAATGAACCCTGATGTTAGGGATTTTATTTCCAGATAGATTTAGTGAAGTCAATGAGCTTGCTTTTTGGAATATTACATCTTCGATGCTCTTTAATTCGTTACCTGATAAATCGAGTTCTTTTAAAAATGGGCTTTCTATCGTCGGTAAACTTTTTATTCCAACGTTTCTTACATACAACTTCCGGACACTTTTAGGCTCACCAAATATAACTTGATAAGCTTCATTAGAAAGAGGATTATCAGATAAATCCAGCTGTTTTACGTTAACTAATACATCAGAATTAGATGGAAGATTTGAAATTTTGTTCAGAGAAATATTCGCTTTTTCTAGATACGAATATTGTTTTTTTAATGCAGTTGTCGGAAATTCCCGAAAATCGTTTCGAGCAAGGTTAATACTTTCTAATTTGAATACAGATTGCCTATTGAAGAGGTCGTTAGGAAGAGAATTCAAATTATTTCCGCTTAAATCGAGATTTAGCCTATAAATTCCTTTAAAAGTTGCCGGTGAAAGTGAAGTAATGAAATTATCTCGAAGATAAATCCAGTGGAGTTGACTCGAATTCTGAAATGCTTTTTCATCTATTTTACTTATCTCGTTTTCTTGAAGTTCAACTGTCCTAAGATTCGGCAAATTGGAAAAATCAAAAGCTTGTAGCGATTTTAACAAATTTCGACTTAATATTACATGTTCTAGATTATTTAAAGAAGATAATATTTCTGTTGGCAAGAAAGATAACCTGTTAGAGTCAAGATTGACGCTCTTTAGTTGAGGGTGGACTCGAAAAGAGTTTGGATATAGATAAGTAATATAATTATTACTAAGATTTAACTCTTCTAAATTATCTACTTTATTAAATATTTCAGCTCTAAACGAAGTTAATTCATTATTACTCAAATCTAAATATTTTAAAGCAGGCAAAGTATCGAAAGTAGCTTTTTCTATCTCAGTTAATCCATTATATCCAAGATATAAAAACTTTAAGGAATGCATATTCTTAAAATAACTTTCTCTAAGTTCTTTTAATCTATTATTATTCAATCTAAAAACAGTTAAATTTAAAAATGCTTGAGATGGAATATAAGTTAACAAATTATGACTCAAATCTAAATTTAACAGTCCATGAATTTTGATAAATGAGTCAGGAAATAACCGTTCTAGTCTATTTCTGCTTAGATTTAAATGCTTTAAGTTTGTCATTTGATCGAAACTATCTGGTGAAAGTGTTGATAATTTGTTGTTATCTAAATTTAAAGATACCATTCGAGGAAAATCCAGTCTGGTAACTCGGGATATATCGTTATTTCCTAGATCCAGATGCTCTAGAGTGCTGCTAGATATTCTCAGTTTATCACTAGATAGTTGTGGAAGATTGTTTCCACGCAAGTTGAGCACACGTAAATTGATAAAATTTTGAAAAGTTCCATCCGGAATCTCAGTTATAAGATTATATGATAATGATAATTCATCTAATTGATTAACAGACATCAAAATATTTTTCGGAAGAGCTTTGATTCTATTATAATTTACATTTAACTTACGAAGATTCGTAAAAGTTGTAAGAGATGGAAAATTCAAAAAAGAGTTGTGTTGCATGGAAAGTTCATTTAGATTTTCTAATCCACGAAACGTTTTATTATTTGGATTGTATATGTTATTCAAATCGATGATTAACGATTTCAATTTACTGACACCGGTGAAAAAATTGCTTGGAAATATAAAAATCCTATTTCTGCTTAAATTTAAAATTTCTAAATCTTTTAAGGCTGTTAAAGATATTCCATCTAACGATTTTATTTTGTTGGAATGGAGATAAAGCTCTTTTAAAGTTGGAATTTTTTCGAGAGAATTCAGAGGTACAGTATGGAAGAAATTATTTGACAAATCCAACACTTCTATTGCTCTTAATCCTGTAAATACGTCTTCAGTTATCCGACGAAGCTTGTTTTTTCTTAATAGTAATACTTTTAAATACGTTAAATTGAAGAACGTCCCATCTTGAAGAGACGAAATTTGATTTCCTGTCAAATTTAAGGTCGTTAGAGATTGAAGCTTGGGAAAAGATGATCTTGATAATTCTATTAAATCGTTTTCTTGCAGTAGAAGAGATTTAAGCGAGATTAAGTCTTTTAAACTTTCTGTAGGAACAACACTCAAATCGTTCAGCTCCAAATTCAATATCTAATAAATGAAACGATTTGTTAGCAATAAAAATGATTCATATTTTCTAGCAAAAGTTAACATATGGTCTTGTAAAACGTGTACACTGTAAAACGTGTACAGTACATTTAAGTACTGTACACGTTCTAAAATCTAAAAAAGTCATAAACAGTAGGGCCGGAAAAAGAGGAAAGCTAGGGCCTGTAGAGGGCCCGAGTATCATTTTTTATTATTTCATACCTATAACTTGAATCTAGTGTTAATTATTCTATGAATTTAATGAAATTGGGAATTATATGAGAAGTTCAGTTAATTGAAATATAGCAGCCTGATATTATACTATGAATATTATTAGTAGTATGAAGGATGTATGAAGTGCTAATAGAAGTTTGAAAAATTAATTTATATGATTTCAAGTATATAAAGGAAAAAAAAGACATGTAACAAACATAAAACCTCTCATCAATAGGGGTAGAAGACTTTGGAAACACTCTAGGCCCAAGACACGTGATTGTTCCTCATGGCCCTAATAAACTCTTTAGATTTTAGAATTTGCCTTAAATTCTTTTATTTATTATATAGTAATGTTTAAAAATATATGTTTAGTAAAACAATATAGCATATAAATAATCTAAATATTATGTATTTCTTGCTTTATATTATTAAATGATAACATTAATGACAAATTTCATGAAACGTCATCACGTTTAAAATTAGATTAATAAAGAAGTATTCTTACTCTGATACTTTTTTAAAAAGAAATTTAATCTAAAAAATAATTCAATTAGTTAAAAATACTGAAATCTCACCTCCAAACTAATTAGTCCTTCAAAAACTCTGGAATCGATAGATCTTAATTGATTAGAGGATAAATCTAAAATTTTAAGATTTCTTAATTGTCGAAGTTCACTGGTTGAAAATATTGGATTGAGCTGATCACCTAACTTATTGTGACCAAGATATATTTCTTCTAAGGTGTTTTGTACACCATCAAACATTCTTTCTGTCAATCTTCGTAAGAGATTATGAGAGAAATCCACAGTTTCCAGAGGTATAGCACTGGCTGTAAATAATAATGTTTCTAAAGTTTGTATTCCGGCGTGTCTTTGACGATATCCATGGATTCTGTAACGATGAGGAAGAACCGGAAAATTACCAGCAAACGAAACTCTATCGCAATCGACGATAGTTCCGTTTCGTAAATCTTGATCACAGAAACACGGAAGATTCATAAGTCTTCCAAATATATCTCCACACTGTTTCCTGCACGATGTCAGAGCAAAAAAACATATCAGCAGCATCCATTTGAAAAGCGAAACGTCCAAAATACCTTTCATCTCTATAAAAGAAAGAAAAAAAAAAAAAAGTAGAAATGAACGAGACGTCATTTGCATAAAATGGATAAAATTTCATTAAGTTTTTTCTTAATAGTTAATCTTATAATTTCTATTCGGTGTAGACATCCCATAATGCATAATTCTCACGCAAAATGTAGCAAGGTCAAGATAATAAGACGAGTCGAACCGGTTCTCGTCATGAAGATGAAGTTAGAATATTGCAGTTACGAAGAATTTTACATTGATTCCGGACAACTGATGATGCATTACTTCCTGATATTATTTTAAAGCTATTAAAGTATATTATAATTTTTATAAAAGTCATCATAAATGATACATATTAAATTATATTATATCCTTTTAAATTTTTCTAATTTAATCCCGTTGCGTAAATACATCTACTTAATAAGAATGAGAGAGTGATTATCTACTATACAATCATGGAATAAGCATTTTAATAATACTAATAAAGTAACATTTACTGTAATTATCTTGTTAAGTAAGATTGCTTACGAGTAGCATTTTTAAACAATTGTAAATTTTAAGTTTGAAGGAAGATTAGATTTTGAATTAAACGACATTTTACGTTTCGTTGATAATTTCTAATGCTCATTCATCTTCCCTCTTTAACAATTAAAAATAGATTTAAAATTAAACAAATTAAAATATCTAAATGCGGAAACAAGAAGTTAGGATACTTATGAATAATTGATAACATTTATATATATCCATCAAAGAAAATTATTATGGAAATTCCTTTTGAAGAAGCTCATTTATGATAATTATGTAATATTTAATAAATAAATGTGCATTAGTATACATTAATGCTTAATTAGTATTGATATCTAATTTAGAAATTCTGAAAATAATTAAAAAATAATAATTATTATGATTTGAATTCCGATTTTTACTAAATATTTAAAAATTAAATAAAATCCTTAAAAATTAAAAATAATGAATTTTTACTTTAAAATTAATTTATTGTATGATTTAAAAACAAAAGATCTAATAAAATATAAATTTTTGTAGCCTAACTAAAAATAGTTCTAAACTGTAATAGAAATACATTCATACCTTCTATTTTTACCGTAAATATTAAAAAATATATATATATATAAAGAAGGTATTAATATAATATAATCTATATAAACGAAGATACGAATAAACGAATTTGGCTTTCCTGCTAAGATTAGCTTATTTAAAACCTTCAGAATAGAAAAAAAAAGGTATAAAAGTTCATAGATCGTTGACCAACCATGTAGTCTGTTGTTACGAAATTGCAGTTTCTCTTCCACCCATCCTTAAGTTGTTGCGGTGATTTAGAGCGATAAAAAGAAAGTCGAGCGACTTTTTAACATGCCACAATAAAGAATTCCACGATGAAATAAAAAATAACTCATAGGTAAATGCTTTCAAAAGATTACTTAATGATAAATTGAAAAACTTTTTCTATTTATATATCTAGCTCACAGAATAAAAAAAAAAAAAAAAACATTTTATTCTGCCTTTTTGTATGTCTGTATAAATTATTCAGGTGGAGTGTTGTAGTGCATTGAATCATCCTTCCTTTTATGATCTATGCGTTGCATAAGTTAAATAGCTTATTTATTTCACAACTATTTCATACAAAATTACACATCTCTCACGTTTTAAGACGTTTAAATTGCATTTCATAACGTATATATAAGAGAAAACTTCCTTCATTTCAAGGATGAGGCCCAGCCCTTTCATTACATCACCTTCAGTTTAATTTAAAGACATTACAATTTAATTATTTTTTAATTACTTTTCTTATAAAGATGACAAATATTTATAAAAGATGAATAATTATAACTGATTTTAGAAAAATAAATTATTGCCATTTTTATAAGTTATTTTCTTTAAACAATCTCAACAAAAAGAAAACTCGTTACCTAATTTCATTAACACAGATTTTTTCATTAACAATAGACAATATTATAAACAATGTCATTGTATAAGTATTCTTCATTTATGACCTTCATAAAATTACGAAACAGTTATTATTAATAGGCAAGAATAATTATTTCACTACAGTTAAATTGGTATACAAAACAATAGGAACGTTTGTCTTTAATTTTAATGAATAAGATAAATCTCTGTACTTTCAAAAATGTAATCAGGTAAGTATAATTTGATGTAATCATCTTAATTAATAAAATCTTCATTCAATTCTAAAATCTCCGAGTGTTATTGACCCGGGTTAATTAAACATAAGTTTGATCTATCAAATCTGTGACCGTATTTCTGTGTTTCTGACCTTGCCATTGACATACTATAGAACCCATCTACCTACAGTAGGTCATGTTATATCCTACTGGCTAAACGCATAAATTTGATTTTATATTTTTTCTTCACTTCTATGATAACTGAATATACTCGTATATAAAATTGTTCTAATTATAATCAATACTTTGATCTCTAATTAGATAAAAAAAAAAGTTTATAAATATAGGACTTATACAACAGGATATAATTATAAATGACATATTTATTTAATATGCAGTATTTAAATAAAAATAAATTGGTTTTTTTGTATTAATAGTTTGAATGAAGAATATTTTAGTGCATTTATCTGGAAGAATGGCCTAATTTAATCCATAAAAAAAAAATCTATGAGCTGTATTAAAGTATCAGGAAATTGTAAGATTTTGTATTTACGATTTGGCAGGTTACGCTTTAAATAAGGTAGTAATTAATTTTTGTTCCGAATATCCGGTTAATCTCAACATGAGGTGTGAAAACTTAGTCAACTAGTAATTTATCATTTTGACAGAAGTTGAATTTCCGTCTACCTTTTCAGCTTGATAGATTATCTTATATAATTATAATATAAACAATGAAAGATAAGCAATAATAAAGAACAGTTTCTATTTTCAATATTACAATTGCTCATTAACAAACTGACATCGAAAGCTTTTGAAATTTTTATATTTATAATGAATGCGATTCATTTCTAGCTAATAAAAAAAATATACAAAAATAGAAGGTTAATATAAGAAAGTTATTTTTTAACAGGATATGAGAACACACTACAAAGTAATTAAATTCTAAAAGTTTGAGAAGTTTAGAAAGAGGCGGATTTATATAGCAGCTAAATGACTAAAAACCAGATCTCGATATAGAGGATAGGACCGACAGGTTTTAGGGCCTCAAAATTCAAAGAAAACAATTAAATGTGGTACATTTAGATCGCCTTGTATTATTTTAAATGCTCCTTCAAGAAAAAAATGAAGAATGGTAATTCAAAAAAAAATTGTCATCTAAAGTATTTGTAGTCGGATTTCATCGCAAAATTATAATTATGAATCGCTGTAAAAATATAAAATAAAAATAAAAATATAAATTGTAAATATCTTTACGAATTGTGATCCATTCAATAGACCATGAAGACAATCGCATTTGTAGATATCATTCTTCTTTTCACACCTGCAATGACCCGCGATATGGTTTTGAATCATTTGTTATAGCCTATAACATGGTGTAAAATAATTATAATTTTGTGCCTGATCGAACAAATATAAGGAGCGACACGAATCCGATAAGAAATGTATTGTTTTAAAAGGCGTTTATCCAAAATTAAGTCCTAGAAACCTTTGTAAAAATGTATTGATGATATATAATATTTTAAGTTAACAATAATGAAATTCAAGCCCCAAGCAGACCTTAAAGTAACGCTGACCCTGCGAAACGAGAATAACTTGATGCAGTTCCCCAATTCAACAAGTTACAACCTTCTAAGAACTTCAAAAACTTCAAGTATTTTAAAACTATATAATCATATTAAAAAAAAAACTCATTTTTAAATTTAGTATAATTTATATAAATGGATTCCATTAATTATATTACATTGTTTCAGTCATGCATCAACGAAAAGTTTATACCTTCTTTTAAAATCGTAGATATTTTTTTCTATATAACAAGTTATTAATGTAAGAGTTTGTTAATGGATCCAATTAAATATGCTATACCATTAAATCTATCATTAATGGATCTAAAAAGATATTTACTTACTCATGAGTTGAAGCAATAACATAAATATCACATAATAAATGTGGAAGAGATGTCATAATTTAAGGATAATTGAAGATATTTACTTAGAAAATGTTGTTTTTAAATTCTAATATTTTTATTTTACTAGAAAACTTTTGTCTATTTGAATTAAAAATACTGATAAACTATAAAGCCTCCTGTAAAGAACAAGTGTGTTCAATATAATAAAATACAAATTAATTAATTATTATTAGAAATTAGGCATTATTCTAAAGATTTACGATTATGTTAGAAACATTCTGATTTGACTAGATTTAATTAAAATGCAAAATATAATTAGTTTACGCTTTAGAAAAATTAAAAATTATTTATGAATTTCTGAACTTAGGAGAAATATTTTTTAGTTATGTCAAGGTTGTTTTATGTTTTAGTAGCTTCCTCGGTAAATAAACATAAATTTTACACACTCAAACATTATGCAATACATCCTCAATATTATCTTATGCTATCTAACATATATCAAGTTATGAAATGAATACAGAAAAATTGTTTAATATCTCTTCATTTTGTATTATTTATATTTTCATAAGTCTTATTTTATATTTTAGATATATGAAAGTTATATTAATACAAACTTAATCTTATATTTATAAATCAAGATTTTCAAGCACACCATTCAAATTTTGGATTCCTTCACCATTCAAACTTTCTATAACTCAGAACTTACGAGGAAAAGTTGAAAATATTTAATAATTATAAGGGAAATGCTTAAAAATCGCAATTTTGATCGTATCTTTAGAAATTAGTCACGTTGTGGTACGGACAATCTCTGCAATATTTATTCTAATTGGAAATTTTTCTATATGTATTTCTCAATTTCAGCGATGGCAGCGAACAGAATGAACATTGTTCTTTCAGTAAATGAAATATCCTGCCTGGATGTACAGTAAGACTTTTGTTCTAACAAAATCCATTAAAAGATTTTTGTTAAAGTAAATGGTTTCCAATTAAAATTCCTCGACCTATATAAAACTTAGGCTGAGATTAAATGAATTCTATTTGATGATGATAAAACCTGAATATCCTGTTTATTCTGTTATTATATCGATGATTTCTATTTCAAAATTTAAAATATTTCAAAGGTTATTAATTAAAAAATAATATATGATATTTGCGGAATTTATCTACAATTAAAACATTTAAAACTACTTCCAATGTTTATATTTTAATTCATAAATATAAATGGCGTATTAATAAGAAAATATCATTATATATATAGGTCTATATATGTATATATTCTGTTTTTTAAATATAATGATTTCTTGAATTAATTTAACTGAAATTTATATATTGTAATTTCTATAAAATATATAATTAATTGTATCAATAATTTTGATGTTTTTTAATATAAAGTTACCATCATATAAGGGAATTTTTAAAGATAAGTTTTAACAATATTTAAATCTGATTATTTGCTTAAAAATTAAATAAAATTACGAATATTTTAGTAAAACATAATTGAGTAAGTATCCATGTTCACCAAATTGACCTTGGATGTAGTGTCTGCCTACTTACCTGGACTGAGGTATTCCCCTTGAGGATATCTGTACGAGGAATATAAGCGCGTTTATTCAACACGGATTTAGATTTTCGAGTGTTACAGTAATCTGTCTACATCTTACAAAGTGCAAACAACAAATACATAACTTGCCGGGGCAACTCGAAAACTACCTGTTGAGGTCAAAGACATCGCTCATCTCTGGCTGCGGTTGGATCGTCCACACTAACTCAGAAATGCTATCGAAAAACTGGCGATGTGCATCAGCAATTCGCAGGTGTTAGACTGCCATTTTATTGGTGGTTTGTTATCCAATAACAGGTTTCGTTTTAGTTCAAAATTTAATATATACACGTTGATATTTATCGAAGGAATTCTAGATCATAAAGGGCATTTCAAAAATAAAGCCCTTATTAATTATAAATTGTTATAACCTGTTTGTTTTCCTAACAAATTAATAGGACTTTGTAAGTTCATTTATGTTTACTAAACTTTGATTAGTAGACCGTGAAATACTATGATTAAATCGTTCTCAAAGTCAGGTTAACACCAGTTAATATAATATTAACCTAAAATAGTTAATTCTGTATGTTCATTGATAAGCAACATATCTTGAATCTATAAAAATCTATGTAAACTAGTTCTCTAATATACTGTGATCAATTATAAAAAAATATTTTTAGCATTAAAAATAATTTTCTAATTTATATGAACTCGTTTCTTTAAGTCAAGTGTTCATTGAGCTTTCTCAGTTAGATTTCTGTCTTTTATACTGATTATCACAATCTTCAGAAAAAAATATATAAATAAATAGAATTAGAAAATTTTCGAAGCTAAAAAATAATTATTAATCTAACAGTTATCATGAGAAAAAATTGACATGAAATTTAAAGTTATATAAATTTCGATCATGGATCATAACTTAACTCGATGGTGGATCTCATCTGAAATGTACAGTACGGTACCAATCCATTACTGAATTACATGCATTAAACATGTTCTAATTGAGATGAAATTGTTTTGAAGTAAAAATATTGAAATTTTTTTATTTTATAATTAATCAAAAGTCTGTATTTTGATTTCAAAAAAGAAGAAAAAAGAAAACCAGACTTTATCAGGATGAAAACCTTTCATGAAACGGGAGAAGTTCTCAATTTGGAATACAGAAATATAGTTTTGAAAGTTCTTTCAGAGAAAAATATAAGATTAATATAAAAATATCGTAATATTACTTAGTTTATTAATTAAAACTTTAAAAATAAATAAATAAAAATTAGTAAACTATTTATTTATTCATGACTTAAAAATCGACGAGTTTTATCATTTCTTTCATGCACAAAATTATATTTGTGATAGTAATAATTTTAAAACAATTTCTGCATTCATTTAATTAGAATTTTTCAATATCCAACATATATAATGAATGTTGAAACATTCTAATTAAATGAATATAGAAATTGTTATGTATAAATTTTAAGTATTATGTGAAGATGCAAAAAATAATCAACTATTGAGTTAAAATTAAATTAATAATAATGTTTATTAGTTAATATAAGTTCAGTTCGATACAAAATTGTATAATAATTCTAATTCTAATTAATGCAACAAAACATTTTAGTAAAAATAACGAAAAATTTCAAATGTACTCTCACTGTATAGACTAGAGACAAATCAGGACTATCCAAATAAATGCATAAATAATTCTGATAATTCTTTTTATATATTCAAAATCTCTAATTTGAAATATTGATTCGTTTCCAATAATTTTTATAATAATTATTTCATGTAATTTTACACAACTTTTACATTTTAGATAAAATGTTCTACTAACACAAGGATCTTTTGATATTAATATCAAAAGATCCTTGTGTTAGTAGAAAATGAGAATCCTTGATTCAATTAATTCACAAAATACAACGAATTTTATCTACTAACACAAGGATTTTCTATCAAGGATTCTCATGTTCTACTAACACAAGGATCTTTTGATATTAATATCAAAAGATCCTTGTGTTAGTAGAAAATGAGAATCCTTGATAGAAAATCCTTGTGTTAGTAGATAAAATTCGTTGTATTTTGTGAATTAATTGAATAATTCATTCGATTGAGCATTCGAAAAGGACCAACTGATCAAATCTAAAGAGCATCAATCAGTATATCAATGAGATTAAAAATTCGCTCTTAATTTTTTTTGAATCAAAATTTATTCTACTATTTTTCTTTCAACAGATGGCGCCATCATCTTAATATCTTTGTCGAATGCCGATGCATATTTGACTAAATATATTGTAGATAGAGACATTCTTTTATTTCCTTACATAATACTTCGCCTTTCTTACACTAAATTTGGAATTTCGTACATTTTCAAATAAAAAAAGATCAGCCATCGTATGGTGGCGATTTTTGCTAGTTTTGACTATTTTGATTCACTGCAGATGTACCGTGGCTGTTGGGTCACGTGATCTACAAATGATAAAATGTAATCTAAAGCATCGATGAACGTATAGATACTGTTTTCACAATTATCTTTAGAAAATAATCAATAATTAAATGTTTCGAAAACTTAATAATAAACTTTAAAAGTATCAAATTTTATTTATTTCGTAAGCTTAAAAATAAATTTTTATAAACAACGTTTACTTAATAATATAACTAGAGTTACAATCCAACGGCATTGGGCCGACTTGACCGGCAATTTTAAATCAAGACCGGAGGTCGGCAAAACAGTTTAAAATATAAATAAAATTATATTCTAATTGAAAAAGTATTATATAAAATTATTTTTAATATTCGATAAATCTTCTTATAATAATAAAATGACATTTTCATTATAATTATGAAAGTTTTTGTTGTAGTAGGCTACGTTAAGTTTTCAAACGCGATTCTAAGTAGTTATTCACGCTAAGTTGACTGCCGTTTTGAGCTTTAAAAAGTGAATTTTTAAGATGAGCCAGTCTATACATTTGTCTGATTTTTCTTCGCTTCGAAAAAAAACACGTTCACGCAATTGTACATTTAAGAGAACATAAATGAATGATTTAAAAAAATTGGTTAACTCGTAATGATATTTGTTCAACTCGTTGCACTATTTTCCGAACACCATAAAGAAAACCAATTGCTGAAAAGCGGTCAATATTTTTCTATAAAGTAAATACTACAATTTTTAAAAATTCATTCAAAAAGTTTTCTCTATTCCGTGCAGCGATGCATTTGCCGAACGCATCTTTAGTATGATGAACGAAACCGTTTATCATGTGAAATGATCAAAGCGGAATTATGCACAATAATTACTTTGAACTTTAAATGCAGTATGCTTTATGAAATCGTAGATACGAGTAATAAAATATTGAGTGCTAATAAATCGATTACTAAATACGATTTTTAAAGTCGCTCGAAAAAATCTTCAAAATGCCAAATTAAATGCGATTTTATTGTTTGTTCATTTTAAATTACTAATTAAAATTCGCGAAAATGTTTAATTTAAATACCAGATTAAAAGTGATTAGTTGTTCGTTAAGTTATTGATGAAAATTTAAATTTAAATTTACCTTTCCCCGTCATCATATCGCCCAGCGAAGCCAGTTTCCAAAGGTGCCAACCCTGAATAACCGAATTATTCTTTTGAACTTAAATACTTTAATCATCAGAAAATTAATTTTTTAACTTTTATATACAATAATGTTAAAATAACGAATCACTTTAATAAAAATATGGAAATTCTTTATGGATATCAAATTATACATATTTGATACAAAATAAAAAAATATCAATTAACATCATTTGACACATTCAAATGATGCAAATTGCTAGGAATAGATACGAAATTTGATACTAGCGGATTTGTCAATAGAATACTGTATTTCACTTATAAATTCATTCAAATAATTTAATTTTAAATACAGTTTCGATTCATTTTTTGTGAAAATGGTAACAAAATCATTTGTTTGCAGGTTGTATGAGATATGATAGATCCAAGAAGAGGAATCACTGTAGTTTGTGCGTGTTTCAGTGGATTAATGTATTCAAAAGAAAAATTTGCTGGATACTGTCAAAAATGAGCGGGAGAATGCACGAGGCTTCAATTGTTGAGTAATATAGTAGTCAATCGAATAATGAGGTCTTAGGTCAGTTTGCATTCGAGTTTGGAAATCACATGCCTTGATAAGTTGTTTCAAACAAAATCGTACGTGTGGGTTCCCAGACGAGGTTCGAACTCGAGTAAACCGTGAAATTCTTGCGTGACACAAGATGTAAACAGCGAGACTCGGAACGGTTCGAGTATGTGTCAAACTATCTGTCAAGGTCTTAGTGGAAGACATACTCTAGTACGAGCGCTCATAAACAGGTAGATCTTTGACACGCGTGTCTATAAAATGTTGGCCGAGATAAACCGTTTCGAACAAAAAAATAGGGGAATTTTTGATAGATGAAAGGTGAAAATGATCGTTAAATTCTTAGACGTCAAGAAATGGTAAACAACGGCCTGAGTTATGAGTGCAGGTGTTATTGTTTTATAAACAGTCACCGAGCAGAGTCGACAAAGAGATATCAGATGGACACCTCGAATCGGACCTTTCCCGCGACCCGAAAAGGTTTCGTATTGCACCTGGAGACAAAGGAGAGACCAATCGGGAAGCGAGGAATGGGACGAGGGACCAATCCGAAATGCGAACAGTGGGGGAAAAACTATAAAAATCGGAACTTCAAGGTCGAAAAAAAGTCTCCTCCGGATTAAGCCTACAGTAGTGATTTAGATTGTGTTGTGAAACCGCCGATCACCGAGGACGTCGCAACGTAACAACGAACTTTTGCTTCGTCCAGGTATCCTTCTCGTCCGCCCGAACTGCGACCGATCATACGAACTTTCGCGGTTCTCAGGAGCACCGAGATTTTGGAATTGTCCATTATCGATGTAAGCATGAATTCGAACAAATAAACGGGTTTTCTTTTGTAAAACACTTGTTCTTCATTTGCCTCCTTCGCCACCGCCCACATACGCGGTTTTCCTTAGGCTCATTCTGACTCGAGATAGACTTTATTCCCCCTTAACGTCGGCACCCTTACATACGTTTATGAATTCACAAATAATGAAGGGTTCTGTAATTACTATTTAATATTTATGGAAAAGATCTGTTCACATGTATTGATTGAGCTTTACAAGGATAACGCTATTTAGAGTGCTATATCGAGGTTTGGCTGCATTTTATACAACGTATAGAGAAAGGCTTTCACGGAAAAAAAATTTATGATTAATTATTACAGAACTTAGATCAATTATTGTAAAACAAACTGGATTTTCGAATAATTTTGTAGTTTCGTGAAGTAATGTAAGAGGTTCTACGAGATAAAAATGATGGAGGTCCTAAATTTGTATGTATGATATAAGCATTAATCATTCAACCGCTTATAGGGCTTGAATCATCCATCGCTGCTTTATTTCAGTTTTTTAAACGGAATGTGATTGTTAGCATTTCATCCTATTTTCGGTTTGGTTTTTCACATCTACTAATGAAATATCTACAGTATATTTGATAAGTATCCTAATACAGTGGTGCCTCGTATAACGTACGCCTCGAATAACGGACGCTACGAACAACGGACTTTCTGTTTGGCCGTTACGTGACTCGAGCAACGGACTTGCTGCGAACAACAGACTTTCCGTTCGGCAGTTATGTGAGGCGAACAACGGACTTTCTGCGAACAAGTGCGAATGATGTTTCCATTCTTTTGCCGTTGCCAATAACAATTTGCTATTTTAACCCTGCAAGCCCCGGTTAAAAAACTGACTCCGATTAAAAAACAATAAAAAGAGACCTGCTGCAATGTGTAAAAAGTCTGTATCTGTATGAATGTGTCAAGAAAGTGTTCCTCCACCTCCTTTTCACAACATCTGACTACCCGGCATAATTGGTGATTGCTCCATTTTCATTTTTTTATGGTACAGGTATGTAGGTATATGTATATGTATATATTCACAAGGTTTTGAATATATAGGCCTATATATATGTTTCATATAAGTTATGCCACAATCAAAGTTAAGCCACAATTTTANAAGGTTATTAATTAAAAAATAATATATGATATTTGCGGAATTTATCTACAATTAAAACATTTAAAACTACTTCCAATGTTTATATTTTAATTCATAAATATAAATGGCGTATTAATAAGAAAATATCATTATATATATAGGTCTATATATGTATATATTCACAAGGTTTTGAATATATAGGCCTATATATATGTTTCATATAAGTTATGCCACAATCAAAGTTAAGCCACAATTTTATGAATATATAGACCTATATATTCATAAACTTTGATTGAGATGGAACAAGAACAAGTAGATGTACTTGATGTTCCTCAGTATATAGGTTTTATGTTTTTTAGGGTTCCATGTGTTAAAATAGATTGAAAATCATTGTTTTGAAATATAACCTGAAAATTAATTATGTTAGTATTTCCTAACAATAAGACAAAAGTATAACCATTTCCTCTTTAACCTAATACTGTTTTTGCACACAAATCTTGGTGTTTGATTAAATAACGCTTTTGAAATCTTCAATATTAAATGTAAAAAAATCGAAGTATAAAAAATGATGTATAGTGAAATGAATATTGTGAGTTTTATTGATTTGTGCAATAAAAAAGAAACCTGTTCTCCTTTAAAAGTTTTTTTTGGTCAGAATTCGAATAAGAGTATTCACTTGATTACGAGTATGCCTTTCATTAAATATAAGTGGATCCACACTGTCATTTAAAGTACTGTACTTTTTCTTAAACTCACTATTGGTATTTTACTTTTTCCGTTAAAATAATTAATGCATATCTCATTCTGAATATTGACTGTTAACTATCACTTAAAAATTGTCAACTGTTCCCTATTATGAAAGAGAACATTGTATCATATTTGGTTCTATTCTTTCGTTTATAACTCTTTCCTTTTTTTATTCTCTACGAATAAAATTCTTCCTATTTCTCTCTTCGATATTTTTCAGTTTCCAATTTTCTTTTCTCTCATAAATTATTCGGTTTTCTTCTCAGTTCTCTTTCCAAATAGATGTGTTTCATATCTAATCTCAATTTCCTACATCCGAGTTATTTCCATTTAGTGTTTTGCTATTAATGATTTAAAACCTATTTTAAACAATTTTTCAGATTTCATCTATTTTCATGATTTCACAAATCACAAAGATCTATCGCTATATCATAAAGAATTTCTTTATCGTCACAGCCAAAGCTTTTTTATTGCTTTTCATAGGTCATAAAATTTTTCTAAAACTTTCAACCATCTTAATTATGTCTATTGAGTGGATCATTTATTCGAATTAAAATAAATATTTTTAACATAAAGTCGTCATTGATTTAATCCAAATATTATTTCTAAATGTAACGAGACCATAATAAACAGAAATAGGTATTTGTTCCGATTCTCTTGTTTACTTGTTACAGAAGATAAAACGATAAAATTTGTCTATAATAATCTAGATTATCGACGGTACCGTTTAGATTATCGACGGTTCCGGTAGCAAGAAAATCAGTTAACTTGTATTTTCTTGCTACTGGATCTCAATTCATTATACAGTATTTACACTAAATTACTTTCTTCCTCCATTAAATCTTCACGTTTATGGCTAATTTTACTCACAAGTCAGTCTAATTTTGCACATACTGTCTGTCTTTCTCTAAAATATCAATTTTGAATTATTGTTTTGCCTGTTAAAATTTACCAATCTTATAACCTCTCCCCACTTTATATTCTTATTTCCTGACTGTTTGACTGTTTTCACTTTTTCATTTTTTCATTCAATTCTATTTCATCCATCTCTCTTAATTTTCTATAATGTTTCATAATTAACAACTTTCTGACATCGCTTTAAAATAGTTTTATTGAAATCTCAGAAAGTGCAATTTCAAAATTTTATAGAAAATTAAGAGAGATTGAAGCTCTTTTCAGAACGCTCTCTCGTATAATTGGCAGACAATAAGCAGAGATAAATTTGCATGCACAACAATCTGTATGAGTCCTGCCATTAGCACCATAACATCGTTAATGGGAAACGTGGACTGTTATGAACTGGCAGCAAATTGACTTTAGCGACGGTTACATTACAGTTCCTGTTTTTGGGTACAGAAGACCACAATGTTAGAGTGAGGAGGATTACTGATGAGCGCTTCATTCCCGTCTTTACAGTTGAATGGCATACTGCCCTATTGTTGGCGTGCTAGTCTAGATAGCTTTTTTCTTTTAACTCTTTCTGCCCTTTGGGCACTAAGAGGGCCTCTTTTTTTTCAAGTTCATTATGGATTCGGCCAGGCCCACAATGGGGCGGCCGGATGGTAAGGAACGGGGTCAGACATATCCAAAAGGACTACTTCTCGAAAAATTCCTGGAGATTATTTGACTCGTCCTGATTTTATCCCGGGTCCCCCAGAGTTGTAGGCTGCCACCTTGACCGCTTGGCCATCCGGCCGTCAAGGATAGTTATCTCGTATGACAGTCGATAACCACTAGTAGTGGTACAAAAGATACTAACGGCACAGCGGTAGATTCAGGAAATCCCGAATCTTCATGTGTTGCCTTATATTGCAGGCTGCAAACAGCCATTTACCAGCAAGCTAATGCTTGGCTGAATACAGCTTGGGTTTCCCAGGTATGTCTCCGTCATGTTGCCACAACTCCTTAAAGAAAATGGCATCGAAATATCGTGAAAATAAAATTTTTCGGTTTTTTTCAGCGCTTTACTTTTTAAATTATTCAAAATGGCGCCCCACTTACCATTCTAGTTAAGCCACTGGTTACATAATCTATATATCATTAGATAAGACAAAGAAGACACCAAATGTTTGGAGCGGTTATATATTTTCTTTCTCAATGTAAATAAGTTACGTTTTGGAAGAAAACTTGAATTTATTTGAATCGACATCTTGCTATAGAAAATAATAAATTATAATGAATTGTTTTGAAATACAGAATCATATTTGAAATAAGGACAAAAAAAAACAACCAATTTATTATAAGAAAAGCTAATTCTTATAAAGTATCATATTACAACGTATTATTCTTACAATTATAAACTGATTCTAATTGATATTTATATACTTTTTAAATTTCATTTGTAATAGTCCATTATATATAACTCCACATCTGTAAGTCTCTATTAACCATGCACCCACTGTCTGAGAAGTCGCACAATAACAACCGCTGCTAAACGAGAAATTTGAAAAAGTTGACAACAGATGAAAAATCTTAATTGGCAATAATATAATATAGAAATAAAGCAAAAATTGTGCTATTAGAATTTATCTAATAGTTCGAAATATACGAAGAAGCGAAGTTAAAGTTCTACGTTTTCTTAAGAGTAAAATTTTTAATATGGTCCCTTGAAGGCCACAAAGCACTGAAACGAAAACAATTTTATTTTATGTATCTACATAGCAAATACACATGATATACATTATGAATATCTTTAATGTTTTATAAATAATTTTTTAAATTAAATTTCCACTAACCGTTTTTCCGTTTATTCGTCAAACTTGCGGCATCAACGTCGGATAATTGAAGTTTTACTGTAGATTTTCTCTCCGCGTGCTGTATATTTTGAAATGTTTATAATAATAATATTTTTTTGTGAAATTAGCAATTAACAAAAGAAATAAGTTTATTTTTACGAACTTTACAATAATAGTTTCAATTTAAATATTGAAAACGTATTAAAACTTTACATTATTAACTATTACTATGTGTTTCTGAAACCGAGATAATTTGAATTCTGCAGTATTTTTTATAAATAGTTGAGCAAGGACAATTAAGTTCGGTTATATTTATTTTTAAAAAGTTGAAATTTTAAATTTGGAATCTTTAGAATAAAATTTTCATAACTTCGAAATATATATATATATATATATTATGAAAACTTTTCTGGAATAAAAGCAAAATCACTTATTATATTTACAATTTATAAAATGGATATATTATTTTTATCATAAGAGCTATCTATAAATTACGTAATGCATATATGAGTGGGTGAGCATGCACGTAGGGGAAAATAAGAAATTAGCATCACTCCAAGGAAGAAGTGACCTTACTGAATAGTAATATTGTAGTGCAGACACACACACACACACAAAAAATCTATAAAAACGTAATCTATACGATCTGGTTTTTCATTTAAGACCCACAAAAAGCATAACGAATTGTCCTAACACTTTTTCCAAAAGAAAAAAAAAATTGCAGGATGACGGTATTACTATACCAATCGGGTTAATTCCGCCATACATTTTTGGTAATGTCGTCATAATCTACAATATAGAGTTACCTAACAGTCGCATGTAATTTTAAAAAAAGTAATGCAAATTTTTCGACGTTTAATTAGGTTCCAGTCAAAATAGTCAACTGCGATTATCATTATTTGAAATAACTACTGGCAAGGAAATTGTCAGCTACAGTTAAGTGTTCTGTTCTCAAATCTTAAAATCCTTTACGATATTACGCTGGGGTAATGGGATTACCTCACGAGCATGTAAGCGAATGAATGCTCATGAGGTAATCCCATTACCCCAGCGTAATATCGCAAAGGATTTTAAGATTTGAGAACAGAACACGTGAAGAAGTATGTTACGTCAGCTTATTCATTAATAAACGTAGTTTCATAAAGAAAGTAATGATAAAAACAAAAGGAATTGCTATCTCGATTTTTCGGATAAGTAAAAATTACATTGTATCAGCATCAACACTCAAAAATGAACATCCTGACAGCACATGGAAAGGCAGCATGGTAATGGTACTCTGCGTAATGGTACTGTGCGTAATGTGTACGTAATGGTACTGTGCGTAATGGTACTGTGCGTAATGTGTACGTAATGGTACTGTGCGTAATTCAAATATTTGCAATTGTAACCAACTATTTGGAGTGTTACCAGATTTCTGATGCACACAGCAAAGTAGTTACTGAGGGTGATGGTATTATCAAGAATGGCACCAATACCCTACTCTCCTTTAATAGTTACGAGGTTACAAGTGTTTACAAAAATATTACGTTATGTAATTAATAAACTAATGTAGCGTTCATTACGGCATAGGGTACTGAACGTTCCTATTACAATATTATCATTCCTTAGTACAATTATGGGGATTAATCGAGAATATGCTTTATGTAATTTTAGGAGTGATTACGTGTGATAATCTTAAAAAGTGTTACAAAAGATGAAAGGGCAGTTGAAAAGTATAAAAATAGCGTTACGCAATTTAAGGACGCTCCCATACTCTGACATGTAAATCTTAAAAATATACTGTAAACTGTAATGATAAAAAGTTTTTCTATATAATAGTAATTATTCAGAAATATTTTAAAAAGAATCCATTATATTTTCAGCTTATACAGCTAAAAGATGACTATAGAAGTATAGATCTATAATATTTTAGCTGATTTATTCGGGTTTTTCATTTTCACATCTTCTACTTGATAAATTAACCCATAAATATATTCAAATTTATTAAAAACTCTAAGAATAAAATTTTATTACTCCGTTTGTCTAAAGGAAAAAATCTTTCCTCGATTTTAGTTTTTAAGATTTTGTTTTTCGCTCCTTATAGTCTTTCTAGTATATTATATTCACGATTCCATATTTAATGTAATTATATTAAATTTATTCTTATTCATATGCAAATTATATTTACTGTGATCACCATTTAATTGTCGTAAATATATCCTAAACGATTTTCATTTGCATGCTAGCATTACACTGTATAATTGTTAAGTTTTGGTATTGTGTTTATTATTTTAATAATTATATTAAATTTTATTATGAATAAAGATTATTATGATAATTATATTAAATTTATCATTATTTTTTAAACGTTTACATATTTATCTCATGATATCTTTTAGTGTTTCTGAATATTTCAGACTTAAAATTCTAAGAATTCTTTTATTTATTTATTATTTATAAATCTATGATGTTTTTACTTATTCAACTGTTATGTCTTATTAGAAATAAATCCAGAAAAATAATAATTAGAAAAACTCAAACATCGTGTCATACATATTTGCCATTAATATATACAGCATAAATATATATAAAAAAAATTGTTTATCCTAATAAATAAGCTTTTGATCCGAGTCTAATTGATCATAATAACAACTGTAATAACATTTAAATTGTAAATTCTATTGCAAACCATACGTCTGTTAGAAATAAAATCAAAATAGGGACAAAAAAATGTGTTCGATATCGAAATTTGACTCTTTAATTATATGTTAGTGAAGGATGAGAATTAGGATGGATCTCGCTGGGGGGCCAAACAGCGTTTGGTTTTCTTTCCTCTCGACTTTTTGGACATATACATGGTTTATACATTAACATGTTATTTATTTGTTAACAAAAATTTTCATCTCTTCAAAGACTGACTGAAAATTGGCTCATTTCCATGGCTCTTTATTTCAGAAATATTCTACAATTTTAAATTATTCTTATATTTTTATACAAAGAAACCTAATATTTGATTTCTGCATATATAAAAAACCCAAGATTACATCTTTACATTGCAAGTGATAATGATATTTAATAAATTTTTAATGATGTGTATCAAATTATAAAATAAGAAATTTGTTGCTATAACAATACGAGTACGATTGCACACACAGGCTAACAACAAAACACAATATCAGATACTGCTATTTCCATTCTAAATGATACAGTCTGATACATAAAATATTGAAAAAAATGTTCAATGAGATTAGGAATATGCACAGTTTATAAAAATAAATTTGATATATTATTAAAATTAATATTTATTTTTTATTATATTAAAAAATTCTGAAAATAAATTTAATTTTTTTTTACTAACTATAGTGTGGAATTCTTTTATAAATTTTTAAAGTCATAAGATAGTCGACAAATTTTTCTAACCAAATGTCTTTAAAAACATCTGTAGATCAATCTAATTTAAAGCTTATTTTTTAACAATTTAAATTTGACATTTTTTGCTTTTCTTTTTAATAAAACTAATTTCAATTTTAGTTAAATTTTGTTAAAAAATTATTAAAATTTGAATCTCCCACTAACAAATTTCAAAAGTCTTACATATAATTGAATTTAAGGATTTTGTATATTTTCAATAAAATTTTCATTCTAATGCCAATAAAATTGACAAATCATTCTTTACAAGAATTAAAATATTTAACTAACATAAAAATTTATACATAATCATCAATTTTTTACAATTAGAGCAAGCTTATTAATCTGAAAAATAGAGCATATAAAAAAGAATAAATACGTTGTAATCAATTCATTAAAAAAATCTGTAAATTATCAATTTTTAAGCATAATTAAGCAACATTAACTAAAAAAACTAAATCTATAAAATTATATAAAGGTAGAAACTTCAATATTGATCTACATTCAAGCTTTGTTCCGTTTTATGATGGTTCTACGAACAATTTGGCTTCAATTATTGAATTTTGATATAAAAGGAGAACTTTTATAATAGTTTACAGTAGATTATCCACTTGGTTTTTACTAAATAAACAATGAATATTTAATGAAGCAAAGTAAGTAAAGAAAAAAAATTGTGTTTAGTTCGTGTAATCAATGAAAATAATTCCATTTTATGAACTTAAAGGGGGATTACCATTTGCAAACAATTTTTTCCTACTAAAATTTAGCCCATGATTTGTGTAATTTAATTTAAAAAAATAGATTTATTCTACTATAATGGGCTGATAAATGCGAGCTTTTCTATTTTACTCATATTTTATTTCTTAAATTATTAAGTGACTAACTTTTTATAATTTTAGCTTCATTTATGATGACGTGATATAAGATCCTTATTAATTATTTAGCCAAATGTGTTCGAAAGATTCCATTTAACAAAAAAAAAAATTGTCTGGAACATAATTTTCTGTGTATAAGATTGGAAAATTGAACTCAAGAATTATTGGAAAATTATATTTTATCCTTAATAAAAAGATAAAAATTTGTCTGCACGTAAATATTTTAAATATTTTATGTATTTAAATATTAAATGATTAACAACTGTTGCTAAGTAAAAAATACTAAAGTAAAAATAATGCACGTTAAAGTGTAAACAAATTAATTATTATTATGAAATTAATACAAATATATAATAAATAATAAATTAAAAATAAATCGTTAAGATTTTATAAAATAAATTACTATAAAACTCAACCCAAAGAATATAAAATGCAATTTAAAGTATTTAAACTGCATTTTATAACAATCTTAATATTAAAAAAAATTTAATTTTTCCTATTTTAAATTATACGATTGTTAGAATATAATTTATTATACTGTTTAATTTAGTTATGGATCGATTTTCCATTAAAATAATATTTCATAGTTTCGACTTCAGACAGAAGAACACGAAAACGTTAATAAAAGATTAAAATAATGATAATAATTTATGTAAAAAATAATAATAACTGAAAATATATCGAGAATTTATAAAATATAAAAATACAATGAATCTATGCACAAACATTTAAAATAAATACACAGAAAATTAAATATTAATGCCTTTAAATAATTAATTTTTGAAAAATTTTCTATAAAAATACAATTATAAAATAAAATATATAATAATTTACGACTTTCATTTCTTTAATTTTAGAAACCTCACAAATTACAAATGTTAGAAGAGCAAACGTTGCAGATATAATGCTAGGCATCATATGCAGATAATCGGATATACGACTGCACACTGCACGTTCTTTGTTTTATTGGCTAGACAATAGTGCGAGATTTTGGCAAGTCGACCCTTTGGTGGTTAAGTATACTCGAAGCCAGTGCTCACATGTCGTAACTATGGAAACGTTTCGTCGTCAACAACGCCTCTCTTTGAACGGCTCCGTCTCCTGATCAGGTTAGGATTGTGTGTGTGCATGTGTGAAAGTTAGCTTACCTCGGAAGGAGGTGGAGGTAAGATTTCTTTCCTTATATACACGTTCATAAATACCTTAATAATGCTATTTAAATACATTTTATCTATATTTTAAGTAAAATATACATTATATTCATTTCAAAATCTATTAAAATTTTTTATTAACTAAAATTAAAAATTATTATTTAAAAGTTTTATTTATTTTAGCCCTTTTTTTATGTTTAATTTTTAACTACACGTGACGATAAAAAAAATCGATATAATTTTTTTCGTCCTGTTTCTATAATATTTCTGGAATTCTATAGATTTATTATTATAATTTAACTATTATCTAATATAAATTTATAGTTTTAAAGTTAAGATATTGACTTACCGACTATATACAACGCGTCGACGTACTGCATTGCAGCATTGTTACAATAAGAAATAGATAGAATATTTTTTTTTTGTTTTAGAAAAGGTAATAAAATAATGATGAAAAATTAAATCAATAATTCCTGCATTTATGTATATAACAGTAAAAAATTTTTTTATAACTATCAATATCGGGCGAACGTACTTTTATGGATTCGAGGACGATCTTCTAAAAGATGCACGCTTATTTAAATTGTTTGGAGTAGGTTCTACTGTATTGTCATTGCTCCTTACAAGATCGATTGATCTCATTAAGAATACTACCGATCTGGATTGTTTGCTCGGTCTGTTCTTAATTGGACCGGATAAACAGAAAAACGATCGATATCATTCTGTCAACAATGTTTACCAGCTTCGTTTTAAGCTGCAATTTTGACTTAATCCTATTGATACTTAACGTAATACACTATCTATATTATTAATGAATAAAACAGAACACGTGACAGAAGTGTCCTCCAAAGGAATGCGAGCAATCGATAAAGAATTCAATTAAAATTTATCATTACAGGAACAATTATTATTATTTCGATAATTGATTTCCAAATTGAGAAAACGTTAACGTTTATACACAAAGAAAATAATAATAATAATAATAATAATTAAAATATACTGGGTACATGTACATTACGTTAAAGTTTAACTGAATGTAACTAGAAGAACTTTATCAATAAAATCATCATCAGAATCATTATAAGTAGCTTATAGTTCTAGAAAGAACATTAAGATTTGGTAATATGGATTTTGATATAAAAAAAAAAATCGATTAATGTCTTTTATGATCTCGTTTTCTTCTTATTATGTTAAATATATACAATATAATTAATAAATGTTATATATTTTTGCTTAAGCGAAACATATAAAAGGTTTAAAAGAATAAAATATTTTCTATTAATTATAATTATCTATTAATCATTATCTAAGTAGAGTTGATGAGATCATTTTTCATATTTTAATTCATTAAACGAACTTAAAGAGCTAATGATTAAATTAATTAATTAAAAAAATATGTGCATATTGAATGGTATATAATTGAACGGAGAAACGACAAGAATATATTAATATATCGATAATCTTTAAAGTTCTTGTACGGTAATTAATGATATACGACAGTTAAATCTCGGTAGAAAATGGATAAAGATACGATAATAATCAATATAAAGTAATATATTTTTATGTTTTAAAATCCTTTCATCTAATAAATTTGAATAGATGTAAGATAAATCCACTTAAATTATTATTCATCGATACCAGTTTCAGTTTCGAATCAATAGAAAAATTCAAAAGTAGTAATTCACACGATATGAATTTAAAAAATAAATACAAAATATCTATATATTTGTATGCCATATTAAATTATAAATATATTAATTTGAATAAATTGCGAAACAAGAATTAACATTCATGCACTTTAGAGGAAACGATTTTTGCACGAATAGTTGGAAGAAAAATACGTGAAACGAATAATTTTATGCCGAAATTTCATTTCGTAAAAGTTTTTTCTTCTTTTCTTCATAAATTAATCTGGATATTAGCCAAATTTACCTGTAATAACAACATGCCAATCTCTAGCTAAATTCGAATTTTAAGTAGTCTAATTAAAATAATGAACTTTAATGATTTTGGATAACACTAGATGATCATTTTCTCTGGCTAAAATAGTTATCACTTTTCTCTGCAACACCTTCTTTACATTCTTAAAATGCAAGAATTAAATTCTGTATTTTATTCGCCCTCAAAAAATAAAGTATTTTTTTAGAGAGGAACTCAAAAAATTCTATTCTTTCGATTTTCTTTTGACGTGAATCTTATCAGTTGTCTTTAAACACGAATCTTCTTTCACGATTTTCTTTAACTTAACTTTTTCGAATTTTTTATTCTTTAANTAAAAAGTTGAAATTTTAAATTTGGAATCTTTAGAATAAAATTTTCATAACTTCGAAATATATATATATATATATATTATGAAAACTTTTCTGGAATAAAAGCAAAATCACTTATTATATTTACAATTTATAAAATGGATATATTATTTTTATCATAAGAGCTATCTATAAATTACGTAATGCATATATGAGTGGGTGAGCATGCACGTAGGGGAAAATAAGAAATTAGCATCACTCCAAGGAAGAAGTGACCTTACTGAATAGTAATATTGTAGTGCAGACACACACACACACACAAAAAATCTATAAAAACGTAATCTATACGATCTGGTTTTTCATTTAAGACCCACAAAAAGCATAACGAATTGTCCTAACACTTTTTCCAAAAGAAAAAAAAAATTGCAGGATGACGGTATTACTATACCAATCGGGTTAATTCCGCCATACATTTTTGGTAATGTCGTCATAATCTACAATATAGAGTTACCTAACAGTCGCATGTAATTTTAAAAAAAGTAATGCAAATTTTTCGACGTTTAATTAGGTTCCAGTCAAAATAGTCAACTGCGATTATCATTATTTGAAATAACTACTGGCAAGGAAATTGTCAGCTACAGTTAAGTGTTCTGTTCTCAAATCTTAAAATCCTTTACGATATTACGCTGGGGTAATGGGATTACCTCACGAGCATGTAAGCGAATGAATGCTCATGAGGTAATCCCATTACCCCAGCGTAATATCGCAAAGGATTTTAAGATTTGAGAACAGAACACGTGAAGAAGTATGTTACGTCAGCTTATTCATTAATAAACGTAGTTTCATAAAGAAAGTAATGATAAAAACAAAAGGAATTGCTATCTCGATTTTTCGGATAAGTAAAAATTACATTGTATCAGCATCAACACTCAAAAATGAACATCCTGACAGCACATGGAAAGGCAGCATGGTAATGGTACTCTGCGTAATGGTACTGTGCGTAATTCAAATGTTTGCCATCTTAATTATGT
Organism: Centruroides sculpturatus; assembly: GCF_000671375.1. Taxonomy (NCBI): domain Eukaryota; kingdom Metazoa; phylum Arthropoda; class Arachnida; order Scorpiones; family Buthidae; genus Centruroides; species Centruroides sculpturatus. The sequence continues at coordinate 1,096,570 of NW_019384571.1, read as the reverse complement.
CTATTGAGTGGATCATTTATTCGAATTAAAATAAATATTTTAACAAAATAATCGGTTTTATTAAATTACTTGAAAGCGAAAATGGTTAAAGGTTAATGATGATTTTCCATTTTTTTTAAAGCAATAAAATGACATTGAAAAAATTTATTCAAGCATTAAGACGGGTTAAAATATGTTGATTTTCTTATTTAAATATTATTAAAATTAATTTCGATACTTAAATTGATTCAATAAACCACACATGTTCTTTATTATTTTTAAAATTTATTTTATAACTTTTCCTCATCTGTTTATCCAGAAAGAAAGGTGCTCTTCATCATCAAATTTTTATTACCTTTCGGATATTTATCAATGATAAATTTCGATTTAAATTCTTGATTATATCTACTTTTTTATCTTTATACTATACTTTAAAAAAATAAGCCATAACGGCGAGGATGATCAACTACGGTTTATAAATTGTAGATAGGATAACGTATGTTATTACAGGGACATTACCTAATGGGTCTGGAACAAACGGAGCGAGTTAGATTTATTACTGATTTTTGCAGCATCCCGGATAATCAAATATAAAAGATAATTAAATGAGAAGTTTCGGCTAAACTAATAAAATTAAGCACTTAGTCACCGTTGTTCCTCTCCTACATCCTTTATAAATATTAGAACGATTATAAAATTACGAACATTGAAAAAATTCCTCTAGAGAGAGTCTAGTAACGTGATCAGTGATACTATTTCAGTTTAATTATTTGAAAATTTTACTTTTATTTCGCTTGAACGGAGTTGGAAACAGTCCAAATATTAATGACGATAAATTTTAGGATTGGGTGGAGTCTCATATTTTTCTATTTTTCTTTTTTTTTCAGTAAACGTAAAGTCATAAATACGCTTTACACGTACATATAAATCATTGCCGACTGAAATAGGGTTGACTTAATTTTAGAAACATTCGAGATTTACTAATGAAAATTTCATTAAAATAAATACTACTACTTAATTTTTATATTATATTTTAAATATTTAACATATGTATAATGTTAAAAAGCAACTTTTAATTATTAATTTATTTGGTGTTTTTTTTTATTAATAATTTAATGGGGAGATTTTGCTTAAACTTTAACCTAAATTTTTTACATAAAAATATACATAAAAAGCCATTTATGTTTTTTTAAAACTCTCAATTTAAAGATGAATAATTAATATAAAATATAGACTATAAATTGAAAATATTCGCTCGTAAATTTAACAGAAACAATGGGATTTTATTTCTGTTTGAATCGAAAACTGATAGTTATAAAAGTGAAATTTTTAAACGTGTAATTAGAGATTAGATATTGTATAATAAATAATCTTTAGGGCGGAAAAAATACATATAATAATACATAAAATAAATAATAAAAATAAAAATACATAAAATAAGAAATTTGCAATTACTCTTTTCATTAATTTTTTAAGTTTTGTTTCACTTGAATGAAATATAATTTCAAAAATAATTAATGAAGTAATTTATTAACAAATCCAAGTTCAGGTTAAAAAATTCTAATTACAGTATTTTTATTCTAAAGTTTGTCATTATAAGACAACACTTAAATTACAGCTGTTTTAAGTCCTACTTGGAATTTATCCAATCTTCAACAACGAACTCAATAGAAACTACTGAATTTTTTTTTTTTTATATTTCTTCCAAAGTATAATATTAAAAATATACAAACAGTTATAATTAATTAAAAAATTTCTTTATATTATTACGTAACAAAAATATTATAATAAATTATTTGAATAAATTAAATTTATTAATATAATAAATAATATTCGTTTTATTCTATTATTTTCTTAATAAAATTTAAATATTCTCAGTTAATAATTTAATATTAATGTTTATATTAAACATTGCAAATATTTACCAAGTTTGTTTCCTTGGTAGCAGAATCAATAAAGCCGAATTAAGGCATTCTCTCCTCTTCATGCAACGTGTTTACAATTTTATTATAGTGTTGTAATAAATATAAATTAAGTTAAATTCAATAAACCGATTTATTTATGTGGAAAATTTTATGTTTTTCTCCTTTAGAACTTGACTTTTAAAGTTGTAATTACAGCCAAGCTTTTTGTTTAATTCATTAGAACTTGTGCTTAATTAAGACATCTATAAATAAATGTAAAGTAAGGAAAATATGTTTTAAATATCAATTGAAAATGGAATGGTGCATAACCACTTCAACTTCAGTATAAATTTAGAAGGGTTTTGCTACCAATTGCGTATTTTTACACTTATTTATGTTACTGAAACTCGAAAGATTAATCAGAAAGGTAAATATTTCAATGCTTTTTTTAGAAAATTCGAAGAAATGATTGCATTTATCAGACTAAAAATTAAAGTTTTAAAATACCACATTGTTGTTGCAGAGAAAGTAATGTTTTTACTTTCATCTTAGTCCTATGCGTGTTTGCCTATAAGTGAAAGCTTAAAAGCTTTCACTTACTTATAGACAAGTGATATCGACTACTATAAAAGTTAAAGTAATAAAAAAATGTCTTTCACTCAATGAAATTACAAATATATTTTTTAGTAATTGATTTTAAATATATAGCCTATATATATAATGTGAAAATCGTAAAGGTTTTTATGATATTGCTATATATTTTCAGTTTAAACATTCGCTTTATTTATAAATGTAATATTTTCTTAATAAATTAAAATATTTTATTTATATTTTACTTTATAAATTATAAAGTAAATTAGTAAAATATTTATTTATAATTTATATTAAAATTATATTTCATTAACTCTTATCAAAAGAAAAAAGAGTTGATAGTTTTAGGCATTTACAATGTAAGCTTTTGCTTAGGAATCTCGCATTTGTAAGGCTTCAGATAAGAATAAATATGTGTTTGTGTTGTCTCAGTCCTTGAAATTTAATACAAATTACAAATTTTATATCTCTTGTACAATATCAAGTATAACATGACATAGGTTTTACATTATATAAACTTATATAAAAGAGATATGGCAAATCCGCGCTTATCAGAGACTCGAACAATATAAAATCTCACCGAATACATAATTTATAATTATATCTAATATCTTAAATTAAATGTATATCGATAATTGGATCTTTAAGTGTTTATTACAAGTATCGAAATAAAATCCTTCAGCTCAATTCCAAAGACCAAACAAATGTAACTAACTGAAGTAAGCTTTCGTTTACGGCTGTTTTATTGCTTCATTTCAACCGATCAGCGCCGTAAATAAAAAAAAGTAATGGTTTATTTATCTACTTTAACCAATATTGAGGTGCGAAGAATTTTTCTAATAATATTTTTGATCAAAGTCTTTTCAACCATAGTAGAAGGTTACGTACTTCAATGAGTAGATATAGAATAGTTGATAGCCTCTATTCGAGTGCAAAAAATTGTTTAAAACTGAATAAATTCCTGTATCGAAAGTCAGTAGACTGCACTTTTGATACAGGAACACACATTAATTTCTTTATTATCGCTTGCTGCAGTTAACAATTTTCTATACATTTTAAAGATTCTTAACTTAAAAATTAAAAGGATGCGATAATTATTTAAATTTTGAATTAATTTAAAACTACATTTAGTTAAATGTAACTTTCGTACAACTGATTAAACGTTTATGAAACTTTTAATAGCAGAGAATATAAAATAATTTTCTTAAGAGCATTAGTTTCGAGTTATGCTGTTATTTATGTAGTATATACCTTTGTTATATTTTCTTCAAATAGTTTTACTATATTTTCTATAATTTTATGCTTTTATATAAAAGAAGAATGAGGAAAAATACAAATATAATAGAAAGTTTCGATTTGGTAACTTCGTAAATGAATTTTCTAGCCAATCTCTCCATCTTTAAATGCAATTTTAGAATGACTAACTGAGCTGTGTCCTATCTACAATTCCAATTAACTTCAATTGGTAGCAAGTAATGAATAATTGATATATTTAGATCATAGTTTATCAGATTAATTTTGTTATAAACTCATTACTAGTAAACGTTAATCACTGTCTCGAATCTAATTTTATATTCATTTAATAGTAATGTAATAAAAAATTAATAATACTAACGTTCTAAGAGATTAATTTTGATTTATTTATGTATCCGAATGTAGAAATTACATCAGCAGATAGTCCATTTACATAAGACCACACAAGAAACACAAGACCAGTAGAGTCATTTGGATTTACATAAACAAAATTTAATCTTTTATATGAAAAAGCACGGTACGAAAGTTATTAATTTTATTTATTTGTATTTTGGCTTTCGGAATGTGATTTCACATTTATGACTGACTCAATCCTTATTTCACTTCTCTTAGTCTCTATATATAATTAATTCTCATGTAAATTTTAATTTTTAATAATTCTAAGAGCCATATTTATTAAACAATACACATGTTTTATAAATCACAATTTAGCTTGAAATAAATCGAATAAAATATGTTAGATAAATTACAATTTTATGGTGGACATAAGTAAGTGGTTTTCAAATGATACAGCTTGTAAAATCGTTGTAATCTGGAAAAATTTATTTTTTCTCTCCTTTTCTCTGAAGAGTGTTTCGCATCTCCAGGATAAAATCGAAATAAAATGTAATCTACATGCAAAAAGTAAATTATAGCGGAAGTCCAAAACGAAAAATCAAGATAAAAAATATACTAAATCAGGTTCTTGCAACTTTTTAAAATAATTTTTTTTCAAAAAATTGTAAAAACGACCGTAAAAATTTATACGAAAATATCAAGTAATTTTTTCACATAGCCTTAGGCTATATGAAAAGTTTTACGGTAGAATATAGTAAAAACTTTGATTTAAAATTATACTTAATTTTAAAAAATAATTAGTGTTTTAATGCTTTGTAAGAAGGAAAAATATATATATATTGTAAAGCTTAAAAAAACAGACAATAAATTTTTTTTAAAATGAATATTTGCTTTATTTTTTACTTTATAATATTTACTCATTAAAACTTCATAAGAAATTTTAATGGATAAATAAATATTAAAGTAAATGAAGAGAGTGAGGCTATTTGCGAAGATTGCCAAAATGCCTGTAAATAGAACAGATAACAATCTTAAAAGGAAAAAACGGAAATAATAACTAGAGCAGAAAAATTTTAAAAATACAGAATTTTCAGATGTTCTTATCTGTTTATAACGCATAAACAGATTCTAAATGTTCTCAAGTTACTTAATGCAGAAGGTTTTTTTTTTATATCCTTTAAAAATTTATGTCCTTTATAGATTTTAAAATAATTTGTCTTCGGCTCAAGGCGATCCTAAACATCTATTATCCTTAATTTCTAGAAAATTACATGTTTAAAGAATAGGTGGAAATATTCTCGTTCAATTTTTTTCTTCTAATTTTTGACCCGAGCTTTATTAAGATAAATTCTTTTACGGATTTCTAAGTTACAATATAAACTATGTAGAAGAGGAAGTTAGGTTTATTATGTCAAATGAATTAATTTTGCGTAAATAATTTAGAGTATTGTAACGTTCGAATTCATTGATTAGTTCGTTTTATTGATATCGAAAACGTGTGGGAAACAGTTGGAAACATTTTATTCCCAAGGCTCTTCTATCAATTTTTTCTGCTTGTCGTAGAATAACTATTGGAAAGAAAAAGAAATTGAACAATCTATCATAGAAAAAGGATCTTCTTTTTTCTATCTAGACATATAACAGCTATAAACAAACCGGCATTAACTCAAGCAAAGCGAAAGTATCAACGACTACTCTAAAAGATTTCAAACTCGACGTTCTCTTTACTTTTCGTGTTCTCAGAAATTTTTCTATTGATTATCATTAACCAACTTTTAAATTGCTATTAAAAACATTTCCATTATATATTTTCATATTAAACATTTTCTATTGTGTCGAGTTATTACAATAGAGGTCGATAGGTGCGGCGAAATTCCCAATTCATTGAAGTCATTAAGCTATTCAAAGCTCTGTCCATCAACCAAAATCCCATTCTAAATGCAATAAATCGATACAAAACGTAATTAAATTTGTAATACAATAATTTAAAATTATTATTTAATGGATTATTATAATTAAAATTATTTCAATTTAAATATTCGTTGAAAAAATTAGTTCTTATACAAGGATAAAGGAAGTTATATTTGGACGTTGTCAAAATCTTCACAGTTTAAATTTACTATTAGTTTATTGTGTAAGTTTTTAAATGTTTTTTAAATTGTGATTCTTGAAGTGGAGATTTATGATATTGCTATGAAATTTATTATCATTGCTTCAATCTATTGTTTGAAATACATCAAGAAAATAATCCATTGACGTTTATTATAATTTAATAAAAGACTTATTATCATTATTTATTTATCAATATTGATTCGATATGTCAAAAATTTAATTATGAAAATAGTAGTAAACACATCTAATCATCTATAATAAAAACTTATTAGCACGATATTCCACTATCGGATTTCTGAATTATGAGCTCTGGGTCTTCCTGGTGCCTTTAAGTCTACGATTTTTAATTCCACTCGTATTGATGGTGTTATCCTGTCATAAAAATTGGCGTTTTTAATATAAAACTTGACGTAATTAGAAGTTTTATGATGAACTCTTCCTAATAAAGAAATATATCGTTTCTATAGTTATATATGAAAAACAGAAGATCATAAAACTGATAAGGGCAAAGATATTGTTTTTAAAAACAATCCAACACTTTTTCACTTTATTTCATGATTTGCATTTACATTTATTTAGTTTACTAACGCCTGGCACAAGAGTCTGTTTGCCAGAAAACAATAACTAACTAACTATTGTGTTTAAACACTCTTAGTCGTGTTTTAAATTACAATATTTCTTGTATCAAGAAAGCGTTTTCTGTTCTTTAAAACAGATTTAAAATCATTACAGTGTTAAACAGTTTTAATGATTTATTTGTAACAAAAGGGCCTTAGTTGAATTGCTACAGACAAGTAACACAATCATATAAAATAAGAACACACACATTTTTCACGAATAAACTTGATAAACTGTAAAAAGAAAAGAAAAATTCAAAGAGTTAACGCTTTTTATAAACCGTCAATATTCAACTAAAGGTAGCCTACAAAAAACATGCATTAAGTTATAATTCGATTTTCTGACAATTCCCATGCCTGAATATAAATTAAATAAGATACATGACTAAATTCAATCGAGTAAAAACTCCGATACATTTCTATAATTTAACATTTTTTATATACATATTTAAATAGGCCTAAACAAGCTTTATTTTTAATGCCTGCATTTAAATTATTTAAAAACAAATAAAGCTTAAAGATAAATTAAAAATACTTCTGTAAAGAAATAATAAATTAAATCAATTAATCACTAGATTTAAATAAATAAACTAGAGAAGAATTTTAAAATTTTAATTGGTGATTATAGAAAAATTTATTGATGTTTTTTTAGGCAGTTATTTTTATTTTCTTTTAAGAAAATTCACATTATTTACTTTTTATTACTAGAATGGCGAACTATGTATAGTTTATTCATAAACAATAGCTCTCTTCACGAACAAAAACCTCTTAATCTTATGTATACAGTATAGATATGTACGGTATCCTGTTATCAATGAGAGCATCATTCTTCTTAACTAGTTACAATCAGACGGTAAACAGCAACGAAATAATGTATATTATTTATAAATGGCAACCAAGGAGAAGAGAGAAGAAGAAAAAAAAAAAAACAGTTGAAGTAGAATCAATATTTCAACACTACTCAAAGCATAAACGTCTGAGTGAATATAGTGCTTCTGTGAATGTCACTCATCAAACAATGTATCATGCTGCTGCCGTCAACTGTACAAAAACAGATTTTTCACATGTCACTTCTCTTATCGTATTTCATCTACCAAATAAAGTACTAACCAATTTAACCCATGATAAAGTTGGTTAACAAGTAACAGTAACAGAAAATAAAAAAAACTAAAATGACGTGAAAACACATTTGATATAAACAATGTTCTTTAAAATTTCTAACTGAACATGTTTAAGGATAGATACAGTTACGTTACATTAAAAATAAGAGTTTGCTATGAAAATATAAATTTTATAGATGATAAATTTTTATATTTTTCAAAGTATTTTTTATACTTTTTCCTCTCTTTTTGATTATTCATGATCAAGATCATTTCTTCTAGTAAATATACGTTTTCCTTTTGTAATTTTATAAATGTTGTATGCAGGAAAAAAATATATATTTTAAGAATTTTAAACTTGTTTCACTTCTAAAAAAATATTTTATTGTTAACTCAAACATTGAATTTCTTTCCTTGATCCTGTTACAGATCTACAGACTAATGAAATAAAATACAAATAAATTTGTATCAACTGAAAATCAAAACTTCCACTAGTAAGAAATTGCGAATTATTATCGTTTGTAGCAATTATAATACATATCAACGGAAAATAATATCATTATATTTGTTTTTTAGATAAGAGCCAATTAGTTTGGTAAAGTAGTCAACGAATGATAGATATAAAAATATCACAGAGTTGACACTCTTGTAGATACTTGGAATGTGAAGATGAGTCAAAAACTTGTGTGTCAACAGTTGATATATTTATTCTGGCGTCAAACTTATTCAGTAAACATACGAGTAGACAATAGTGTAAACTGTGTTCTAACAGTCCGTATATTAAGTTAGTCTTGGTCTTTTTTATGTCATTAAGATGTCAATTTGGTATTTTCAATTTATGAAATAGGGATTTTCTTCTTTTATAAAACTCGGTTTGGCAACTTTCCATGTTGTCTTTTCTACTATTTCAAGAGGAGAAACACATATAATTTTCATGAATATTTTCCAATTTTTGATGAAAGAATAGATATAATATAAATATTTCATTTCGATAAGTTTTTATTGTTATTATGAGAGTAAAAAAAAAGCATAATACTACTAAAAGTTTTGATTTATTAAGGAAATTTTAAACTAGTTATAAAAATTTTAATATTAGGTATTAACTA